>NW_027511046.1:0-28825 GCF_048772815.1 Callospermophilus lateralis | reverse complement strand
TTCGGAAACTCGTAATGTCTTGGAAGCTTGCAACCCCTTTCAATGAAAGTGCTTTTCCACAGTCTCTCCTTAGGGCTACTTGAGGAGGAAACAAATTATAGAGACAAAACTGAGAACTCCTTTATTTTTTCAAGTTTCAAAGAGCTACTACAAACCATTTTGGATTTAGAGTTCCAAATTCATCTATCTACATAGGAGAGAACAGAGTGAAACATAAACATAAAAACTGCTACTGTAGACGAACGCTTCAACCTAGAAGAACATAATTTGGTGAGCCAAGTGGTATTTGTGTACTAATCATTACCAGCAAGTTTCATCAAGATTGGGTGAAAAAAATATTTGCTGGTATTTCAGAAACTCGTTATTTCTTAGAAGCTTGGCAACCCCTCTCAATGAGAGTGCTTTTCCACAGTCTGTGCCTAGGGCTACTTGAAGAGGAAACAAACCATAGCGACAAAACTGAGAACTCCTTTATTTTGTCAAGTTTCAAAGAGCTACTACAAACCATGTTGGATTTAGAGTTCCAAATTCATCTATCTACATAGAAGAGAAAAGAGTGAAACCTAAACATAAACACTCATACTGTAGATGAACGCTTCAACCTAGAAGATCAAAATTTGGTGAGCCATGTGGGATTTGTGTACCGATCATTACCACCAAGTATCATCAAGATTGGGTGAAAAAATATTTGCTGGTGTTTCAGAAACTCGTTATTTCTTGGAAGCTTGGCAACCCCTTTCAATGAAAGTGCTTTTCCATAGTCTCTGCTTAGGGCTACTTGAAGAGGAAAGAAACCATAGAGACAAAACTGAGAACTACTTTTTTTTGTCAAGTTTCAAAGAGCGACTACAAACCATGTTGGATTTAGAGTTCCAAATTAATCTATCTATATAGGGGAGAACAGAGGGAAACCTAAATATAAAAACGACTACTGTAGACGAACGCTTCAACCTAGAAGAACAAAATTTGGTGAGCCAAGTGGGAATTGTGTACTTGTCATTACCACCACGTATCATCAAGATTGGGTAAAAAAATATTTGCTGGTATTTCGGAAACCCGTAATTTATAGGAAGCTTGGCAACACTTTTTATTAAAGGGCTTTCCACGTCTCTGCTTAGGGCTAATTGAAGAAAAAACAAACCATAGAGACAAAACTGAGAACTACATTTTTTTGTCAAGTTTCAAAGAGCGACTACAAACCATGTTGGATTTAGAGTTCCAAATTCATCTATCTACATAGAAGAGAAAAGAGTGAAACCTAAACATAAACACTCATACTGTAGATGAACGCTTCAACCTAGAAGATCAAAATTTGGTGAGCCATGTGGGATTTGTGTACCGATCATTACCACCAAGTATCATCAAGATTGGGTGAAAAAATATTTGCTGGTGTTTCAGAAACTCGTTAATTCTTGGAAGCTTGGCAACCCCTTTCAATGAAAGTGCTTTTCCATAGTCTCTGCTTAGGGCTACTTGAAGAGGAAAGAAACCATAGAGACAAAACTGAGAACTACTTTTTTTTGTCAAGTTTCAAAGAGCGACTACAAACCATGTTGGATTTAGAGTTCCAAATTAATCTATCTATATAGGAGAGAACAGAGGGAAACCTAAATATAAAAACGACTACTGTAGACGAACGCTTCAACCTAGAAGAACAAAATTTGGTGAGCCAAGTGGGATTTGTGTACTTGTCATTACCACCACGTATCATCAAGATTGGGTAAAAAAATATTTGCTGGTATTTCGGAAACCCGTAATTTATAGGAAGCTTGGCAACACTTTTTATTAAAGGGCTTTCCACAGTCTCTGCTTAGGGCTAATTGAAGAAAAAACAAACCATAGAGACAAAACTGAGAACTACATTTTTTTGTCAAGTTTCAAAGAGCGACTACAAACCATGTTGGATTTAGAGTTCCAAATTCATCTATCTACATAGAAGAGAAAAGAGTGAAACCTAAAAATAAAAACTCATACTGTAGATGAACGCTTCAACCTAGAAGAACAAAATTTGGTGAGCCATGTGGGATTTGTGTACCGATCATTACCACCAAGTATCATCAAGATTGGGTGAAAAAATATTTGCTGGTGTTTCAGAAACTCGTTATTTCTTGGAAGCTTGGCAACCCCTTTCAATGAAAGTGCTTTTCCATAGTCTCTGCTTAGGGCTACTTGAAGAGAAAAGAAATCATAGAGACAAAACTGAGAACTACTTTTTTTGTCAAGTTTCAAAGAGCGACTACAAACCATGTTGGATTTAGTGTTCCAAATTAATCTATCTATATAGGAGAGAACAGAGGGAAACCTAAATATAAAAACGACTACTGTAGACGAACGCTTCAACCTAGAAGAACAAAATTTGGTGAGCCAAGTGGGATTTGTGTACTTGTAATTACCACCACGTATCATCAAGATTGGGTAAAAAAATATTTGCTGGTATTTCGGAAACCCGTAATTTATAGGAAGCTTGGCAACACTTTTTATTAAAGGGCTTTCCACAGTCTCTGCTTAGGGCTAATTGAAGAAAAAACAAACCATAGAGACAAAACTGAGAACTACATTTTTTTGTCAAGTTTCAAAGAGCGACTACAAACCATGTTGGATTTAGAGTTCCAAATTAATCTATCTATATAGGAGAGAACAGAGGAAAACCTAAATATAAAAACGACTACTGTAGCCTAACGCTTCAACCTAGAAGAACAAAATTTGGTGAGCCAAGTGGGATTTGTTTACTGATCATTACCACCAAGTATCATCAAGATTGGGTGAAAAAATATTTGCTGGTTTTTTGGAAACTCGTTATTTCTTGGAAGCTTCGCAACCCCTGTCAATGAAAGTGCTTTTCCACAGTCTCTGCTTAGGGCTACTTGAAGAGGAAACAAATTATAGAGACAAAAGTGAGAACTCCTTTATTTTGTCAAGTTTCAAAGAGCTACTAAAAACCATGTTGGATTTAGAGTTCCCAATTCATCTATCTACATAGAAGAGAAAAGAGTGAAACCTAAACATAAAAACTCATACTGTAGATGAACGCTTCAACCTAGAAGAACAAAATTTGGTGAGCCATGTGGGATTTGTGTACTGATCATTACCACCAAGTATCATCAAGATTGGGTGAAAAAATATTTGCTGGTGTTTCAGAAACTCGTTATTTCTTAGAAGCTTGGCAACCCGTTTCAATGAAAGTGCTTTTCCACAGTCTCTGCTTAGGGCTACTAAGAGGAAACAAACCATAGAGACAAAACTGAGAACTACTTTTTTTGTGAAGTTTCAAAGAGCGACTACAAACCATGTTGGATTTAGAGTTCCAAATTCATCTATGTATATAGGAGATAAAAGAGTGAAACCAAAAATAAAAACTGCAACTGGAAACGAACGCTTCCACCTAGAAGAACAAAATTTGGAGAGCCAAGTGGGATTTGTGTACTTGTCATTACCACCACGTATCATCAAGATTGGGTGAAAAAAATATTTGCTGGTATTTCGGAAACTCGTAATTTATAGGAAGCTTGGCAACCCTTTTTAATGAAAGTGCTTTTCCACAGTCTCTGCTTAGGGCTAATTGAAGAAAAAACAAACCATAGAGACAATAATGAGAACTACATTTTTTTGTCAAGTTTCAAAGAGCGACTACAAACCATGTTGGATTTAGAGTTCCAAATTAATCTATCTATATAGGAGAGAACAGAGGAAAACCTAAATATAAAAACGACTACTGTAGACGAATGCTTCAACCTAGAAGAACAAAATTTGGTGAGCCAAGTGGGATTTGTGTACTGATCATTACCACCAAGTATCATCAAGATTGGATGAAAAAATATTTGCTGGTATTTCGGAAACTCGTAATTTCTTTGAAGCTTGGCAACCCCTGTCAATGAAAGTGCTTTTCCACAGTCTCTGCTTAGTACTACTTGAAGAGGAAACAAATTATAGAGACAAAACTGAGAACTCCTTTATTTTGTCAAGTTTCAAAGAGCTACTACAAACCATGTTGGATTTAGAGTTCCAAATTCATCTATCTACATAGAAGAGAAAAGAGTGAAACCTAAACATAAAAACTCATACTGTAGATGAACGCTTCAACCTAGAAGAACAAAATTTGGTGAGCCATGTGGGATTTGTGTACCAATCATTACCACCAAGTATCATCAAGATTGGGTGAAAAAATATTTGCTGGTATTTCGGAAACTCGTTATTTCTTAGAATCCTGGCAACGCCTCTCAATGAAAGTACTTTTCCACAGTCTGTGCCTAGGGCTACTTGAAGAGGAAACAACCATAGAGACAAAACTGAGAACTCCCTTATTTTGTCAAGTTTCAAAGTGCTACTACAAACCATGTCGGATTTAGAGTTCCAAATTCATCTATCTATATAGGGGAGAACAGAGGGAAACCTAAAAATATAATCTGCTACTGTAAACGAACGCTTCAACCTAGAAGACCAAAATTTGGTGAGTCAAGTGGGATTTGTGTACTGATCATTACCACCAAGTATCATCAAGATCTGGTGAAAAAATATTTGCTGGTATTTTGGAAACTCGATATTTCTTGGAAGCTTGGCAACCCCTGTCAATGAAAGTGCTTTTCCACAGTCTCTGCTTAGGGCTACTTGAAGCGGATACAAATTAAAGAGACAAAACTGAGAACACCTTTATTTTGTCAACTTTCAAAGCGCTACTACAAACCATGTTGGATTTAGAGTTCCAAATTCATCTATCTATACAGGAGAGAACAGAGTGAAACCTAAAAATATAAACTGCTACTGTAAACGAACGCTTCAACCTAGAAGAACAAAATTTGGTGAGTCAAGTGGGATTTGTGTACTTGTCATCACCACCATTTATCATCCAGATTGGTTGAAAAAATATTTGCTGCTCTTTCGGAAAATCATAATTTCTTGGAAGCTTGGCAACCCCTTTCAATGAAAGTGCTTTTCTACAGTCTCTGCTTAGGGCTACTTGAAGAGGAAACAAACCATAGAGATAAAACTGACAACTATTCATTTTTCAAGTTTCAAAGAACTACTACAAACCATGTTGGATTTAGAGTTCCAAATTCATCTATCTATATAGGAGAGAACAGAGTGAAACCTAAAAATAAAAACTGCTACTTGAAATGAACGCTTCAACCTAGAAGAACAAAATTTGATGAGCCAAGTGGGATTTGTGTACTTGTCATTACCACCAAGTATCATCAAGATTCGGTGAAAAAATATATGCTGGTATTTCCAAAACTCGTTATTTCTTAGAAGCTTGGCAACCCCTTTCAATGAAAGTGCTTTTCCAAAGTCTCTGCTTAGGGTTACTTGAAGAGGAAACAAATTACAAAGACAAAGCCGAGAACTCCTTTATTTTGTCAAGTTTCAAAGAGCTACTAGAAACCATGTTGGATTTAGAGTTCCAAATTCATCTATCTATATAGGAGAGAACAGAGTGAAACCTAAAAATAAAAACTGCTACTTGAAACGAACGCTTCAACCTAGAAGAACAAAATTTGGTGAGCCATGTGGGATTTGTGTACTTGTCATTACCATCACGTATCATCAAGATTGGGTGATAAAATATTTGCTGGTATTTCGGAAACTCGTTATTTCTTGGAAGCTTGGCAACCTCTTTCAATGAAAGTGCGTTTCCACAGTCTCTTCTTAGGGCTCCGTGAAGAGTAAACAAATTATAGAGAACAAACTGAGAACTCCTTTATTTTGTCAAGTTTCAAAGAGCTACAACAAACCATGTTGGATTTTGAGTTCCAAATTCATCTATCTACATAGGAGAGAACAGAGTGAAACCTAAGAATAAAAACTGCTACTGTAGACGAATGCGTCAACCTAGAGGAAGAAAATTTGGTTAGCCAAGTGGGATTTGTGTACTGATCATTACCACCAAGTATCATCAAGATTGGGTGAAAAAATATTTGCTGGTATTTCGGAAACTTGTAATTTCTTAGAAGCTTGGCTACCCCTCTCAATGAAAGTGCTTTTCCACAGTCTGTGCATAGGGCTACTTGTAGAGGAAATAAACCATAGAGACAAAACTGAGAATTCCTTTATTTTGTCAAGTTTCAAAGAGCTACTAGAAACCATGTTGGATTTAGAGTTCCAAATTCATCTATCTACATAGGAGAGAACAGAGTGAAACCTAAATATAAAAACTGCTATTGTAGACGAACGCTTCAACCTAGAAGAACAAAATTTGGTGAGCCAAGTGGGATTTGTGTACTTGTCATTACCACCATGTATCATCAAGATTGGGTGAAAAAATATTTTCTGGTATTTCGGAAACTCGTTATTTCTTAGAAGCTTGGCAACCCCTCTCAATGAAAGTGCTTTTCCACAGTCTGTGCCTAGGGATACTTGAAGGGGAAACAAACCATAAAGACAAAACTGAGAACTCCTTTATTTTGTCAAGTTTCAAAAAGCAACTACAAACCATGTTGGATTTAGAGTTCCAAAGTCATCTATCTATATAGGAGAGAACAGAGGGAAAACTAAAAATAAAAACTGCTACTGTAAACGAACGCTTCAACATAGAAGAACAAAATTTGGTGAGCCAAGTGGGATTTGTGTCCTTGTCATTACCACCACGTATCATCCAGATTGGGTGAAAAAATTTTTGCTGGTATTTCGGAAACTCATAAATTCTTGGTAGCTTGGCAACCCCTGTAAATGGAAGTGATTTTCCACAGTCTTTGCTTAGGGCTACTTGAAGAGGAAAGAAATTATAGAGACAAAACTTAGAACTCCTTTATTTTGTCAAGTTTCAAAAAGCTACTACAAACCATGTTGGATTTAGAGTTTCAAATTCATCTATCTACATAGGAGAGAACAGAGTGAAACCTAAACATAAAAACTGCTACTCTAGACGAACGCTTCAACATAGAAGAACAAAATTTGGTGAGCCAAGTGGGATTTGTGTACTGATCATTACCACCAAGTATCATCAAGATTGGGTGAAAAAATATTTGCTGGTATTTCGGAAACTCGTTATTTCTTAGAAGCTTGGCAACCCCTCTCAATGAAAGTACTTTTCCACAGTCTGTGCGTAGGGCTACTTGAAGGGGAAACAAACCATAGAGACAAAACTGAGAACTCCTTTATTTTGTCAAGTTTCAAAGAGCTACCACAAACCATGTTGGATTTAGAGTTACAAATTCATCTATCTATATAGGAGAGAACAGAGGAAAACCTAAAAATAAAAACTGCTACAGTAAATGAACGCTTCAACCTAGAAGAACAAAATTTGGTGAGCCAAGGGGATTTGTGTACCGATTATTACCACCACGTATCAACAAGATTGGGTGAAAAAATATTTGCTGGTATTTCGGAAACTCGTAATTTCTTGGAAGCTTGGCAACCCCTTTCAATGAAAGTGCTTTTCCACAGTCTCTGCCTAGGGCTACTTGAAGAGGAAACAAATCATAAAGACAAAACTGAGAAATAGTTTTTTTTTCAAGTTTCAAAGAGCTACTACAAACCATGGTTGATTTAGAGTTCCAAAGTCATCTATCCATATAGGAGATAACCGAGGGAAACCTAAAAATAAAAATTGCTACTGTAAACGAACGCTTCAACCTAGAAGAACAAAATTTGGTGAGCCAAGTGGGATTTGTGTACTTGTCATTACCACCAAGTATCATCAAGATTGGTCGAAAAAATATTTGCTGGTATTTCAGAAACTGGTAATTTCTTGGAAGCTTGGCAACCCCTTTCAATGAAAGTGCTTTTCCAAATTCTCTGCTTTTGGCTACTTGAAGAGCAAACAAATTATAGAGACAAAGCTGAGAAATCTTTTATTTTTTCAAGTTTCAAAGAGCTACTACAAACCATGTTGAATTTAGAGTTCCAAATTCATCTATCTATATAGGATAGAACAGAGGGAAACCTAAAAATAAAAACTGCTACTGTAAACAACGCTTCAACCTAGAAGAACAAAATCTGGTGAGCCAAGTGGGATTTGTGTACTTATCATTACCACCAAGTATCATCCAGATTGGGTGAAAAATATTTGCTGGTATTTCGGAAACTCATAATTTCTTGTTAGCTTGGCAACCCCTGTCAATGAAAGTGCTTTTACACAGTCTTTGCTTAGGGCTACTTTAAGAGGAAAGAAATTATAGAGACAAAACTGAGAACTCCTTTATTTTGTCAAGTTTCAAAGAGCTACTACAAACCATGTTGGATTTAGAGTTCCAAATTCATCTATCTACATAGGAGAGAACAGAGTGAAACCTAAACATAAAAACTGCTACTCTAGACGAACGCTTCAACCTAGAAGAACAAAATTTGGAGAGCCAAGTGGGATTTGTGTACTGATCATTACAACCAAGTATCATCAAGATTGGGTGAAAAAATATTTGCTGGTATTTCGGAAACTCGTTATTTCTTAGAAGCTTAGCAACCCCTCTCAATGAAAGTGATTTTCCACAGTCTGTGCCTAGGGCTACTTGAAGGGGAAACAAACCATAGAGACACAACTGAGAACTCCTTTCTTTTGTCAAGTTTCAAAGAGCTACTACAAACCATGTTGGATTTAGAGTTCCAAATTCATCTATCTGTATAGGAGAGAACAGAGGAAAACCTAAAAATAAAAACTGCTACAGTAAATGAACGATTCAACCTAGAAGAACAAAATTTGGTGAGCCAAGTGGGATTTGTTTACCGCTCATTACCACCACGTATCAACAAGATTGGGTGAAAAAATATTTGCTGGTATTTCGGAAACTCGTAATTTCTTGGATGATTGGCAACCCCTTTCAATGAAAGTGATTTTCCACAGTCTGTGCCTAGGGCTGCTTGAAGAGTAACAAACCATAGAGACAAAACTGAGAACTCCTTTATTTTGTCAAGTTTCAAAGATCTACTACAAACCATGTTGGATTTAGAGTTCCAAATTCATCTATCTCTATAAAGAGAACAGAGTGAAACCAAAAATAAAAACTGCAACTGTAAACGAACGCTTCCACCTAGAAGAGCAAAATTTGGTGAGCCAAGTGGGATTTGTGTACTTGTAATTACCACTAAGTATCATCAAAATTGGGTGAAAAAATGTTTTCCGGTATTTCGGAGACCCGTAATTTTTTGGGAGCTTGGCAAAGCCTTTCAATGAAAGTGCTTTTCCACAGTCTCTGATTAGGGCTACTTGAAGAGGACAAATCATAGAGGCAAAACTGAGAACTCCTTTTTATTGTCAAGTTTCAAAGAGCTACTACAAACCATGTTGGATTTAGAGTTCCAAATTCATCTATTTATATAGGAGAGAGCAGAGGGACACCTAAAAATATAAACTGCTACTGTAAACGAACGCTTCAACATAGAACAACAAAATTTGGAGAGCCAAGTGGGATTTGTGTACTTGTCATTACCACCAAGTATCATCAAGATTGGGTGAAAAAATAATTGCTGGTATTTCGGAAACTCGTTATTTCTTAGAAGCCTGGCAACCCCTCTCAATGAAAGTGCTTTTCCACAGTCTCTGCCTAGTGCTACTTGAAGAGGAAACAAAACATAGAGACAAAACTGAGAACTTCTTCATTTTGTCAAGTTTCAAAGAGCTACTAAAATCCATGTTGGATTTGAGTTCAAAATTCATCTATCTATATATAAAAATGAACAAAGTGAAACCTAAAAATAAAAACTGCTACTGTAAACGAAGGCTTTAACCTAGAAGAAAAAAATGTGGTGAGCCAAGTGGGATTTATGTACTGATCATTACCACCACGTATCATCAAGTTTGGGTGAAAAAATATTTGCTGGTATTTCGAAAACTCGTTATTTCTTAGAAGCTTGGCAACCCCTCTCAATGAAAGTGCTTTTACACAGTCTGTGCATAGGGCTACTTGAAGAGGAAACAATCTCTAGAGACAAAACTGAGAACTCCTTTATTTTGTCAAGTTTCAAGAGCTACTACAAAACATGTTTTATTTAGAGTTCCAAATTCTTCTATCTATATAGGAGAGAACAGAGGGACACCTGAAAATATAAACTGCTACTGTAAAGGAACGCTTCAACCTAGAAGAACACAGTTTGGTGAGTCAAGTGGGATTTTTCTACTGATCATTACCACCAAGTATCATCAAGATTGGGTGAAAAAATATTTGCTGGTATTTTGGAAACTTGTTATTTCTTAGAAGCTTGGCAACCCCTCTCAATGAAAGTGCTTTTCCACAGTCTGTGCCTAGGGCTACTTGAAGAGGAATCAAATCATAGAGACAAAACTGAGAACTCCTTTATTTTGTCAAGTTTCAAATAGCTACTACAAACCATTTTGGATTTAGAGTTCCAAATTCATCTATCTATATTGGAGAGAACAGAGTGAGACCTAAAATTAAAAACTGCTACTGTAAACGAACGCTTCAATCTAGAGGAACAAAATTTGGTGAGCCAAGTGGGATTTGTGTACTTGTCATTAACACCAAGTATCATCAAGATTGGGTGAAACAATATTTGCTGGTATTTCGGAAACTCGTAATTTTTTGGAAGCTTGGCAACCCCTTTCAATGAAAGTGCTTTTCCACACCTCTGCTTAGGGCTACTTGAAGAGGAAACAAATCATAGAGACAAAACTGAGAACTCCTTTATTTTGTCAAGTCACAAAGAGCTACTACAAACCATGTTGGATTTAGAGTTCCAAATTCATCTATCTCTATAGGAGAGAACAGAGGGACACCTTAAAATATAAACTGCAACTGTAAACGAACGCTTCAACCTAGAAGAACCAAATATGTTGAGTCAAGTGGGATTTGTGTACTGATCATTACAACCAAGTATCATTAATATTGGGTGAAAAAATATTTGCTGGTATTTCAGAAACTCGTTATTTCTTAGAAGCTTGGCAACCCCACTCAATGAAATTGATTTTCCACAGTCTGTGCCTAGGGCTACTTGAAGAGGAAACAAACCATAGAGACAAAACTGAGAACTCCTTTATTTTGTCAAGTTTCAAAGAGCTACTAGAAACCATGTTGGATTTACAGTTCCAAATTCATCTATCTATATAGGAGAGAACATAGTGAAACCTAAAAAATAAAAACTCATATTGTAAACGAACGCTTCAACCTAGAAGAACAAAATTTGTTGAGCCAAGTAAAATTTGTGTACTTGTCATTACCCCCACGTATCATCAAGATTGGGTGAAAAAATATTTGCTGGTTTTACGGAAACTCGTTATTTCTTAGATCCTTGGCAACCCCTCTCAATGAAAGTGCTTTTCCACACTCTGTGCCTAGGGCTACTTGAAGGGGAAACAAACCATAGAGACAAAACTGAGAACTCCTTTATTTTGTCAAGTTTCAAAGATCTACTACAAACCATGTTGGATTTAGAGTTCCAAATTCATCTATCTATATAGGAGAGAACAGAGGAAAACCTAAAAATAAAAACTGCTACAGTAAATGAACGATTCAACCTAGAAGAACAAAATTTGGTGAGCCAAGTGGGATTTGTGTACCGCTCATTACCACCACGTATCAACAAGATTGGGTGAAAAAATATTTGCTGGTATTTCGGAAACTCGTAATTTCTTGGATGATTGGCAACCCCTTTCAATGAAAGTGATTTTCCACAGTCTGTGCCTAGGGCTACTTGAAGAGGAAACAAACCATAGAGACAAAACTGAGAACTCCTTTATTTTGTCAAGTTTCAAAGATCTACTACAAACCATGTTGGATTTAGAGTTCCAAATTCATCTATCTATATAAAGAGAACAGAGTGAAACCCAAAAATAAAACTGCAACTGTAAACGAACGCTTCCACCTAGAAGAGCAAAATTTGGTGAGCCAAGTGGGATTTGTGTACTTGTAATTACCACTAAGTATCATCAAAATTGGGTGAAAAAATGTTTTCCGGTATTTCGGAAACCCGTAATTTTTTGGGAGCTTGGCAAAGCCTTTCAATGAAAGTGCTTTTCCACAGTCTCTGATTAGGGCTACTTGAAGAGGACAAATCATAGAGGCAAAACTGAGAACTCCTTTTTATTGTCAAGTTTCAAAGAGCTACTACAAACCATGTTGGATTTAGAGTTCCAAATTCATCTATTTATATAGGAGAGAGCCGAGGGACACCTAAAAATATAAACTGCTACTGTAAACGAACGCTTCAACCTAGAACAACAAAATTTGGAGAGCCAAGTGGGATTTGTGTACTTGTCATTACCACCAAGTATCATCAAGATTGGGTGAAAAAATAATTGCTGGTATTTCGGAAACTCGTTATTTCTTAGAAGCCTGGCAACCCCTCTCAATGAAAGTGCTTTTCCACAGTCTCTGCCTAGTGCTACTTGAAGAGGAAACAAAACATAGAGACAAAACTGAGAACTTCTTCTTTTTGTCAAGTTTCAAAGAGCTACTAAAATCCATGTTGGATTTGAGTTCAAAATTCATCTATCTATATAAAAAGAACAAAGTGAAACCTAAAAATAAAAACTGCTACTGTAAACGAAGGCTTTAACCTAGAAGAAAAAAATGTGGTGAGCCAAGTGGGATTTATGTACTGATCATTACCACCAAGTATCATCAAGATTGGGTGAAAAAATATTTTGCTGGTATTTCGAAAACTCGTTATTTCTTAGAAGCTTGGCAACCCTCTCAATGAAAGTGCTTTTACACAGTCTGTGCATAGGGCTACTTGAAGAGGAAACAATCCCTAGAGACAAAACTGAGAACTCCTTTATTTTGTCAAGTTTCAAGAGCTACTACAAAACATGTTTTATTTAGAGTTCCAAATTCTTCTATCTATATAGGAGAGAACAGAGGGACACCTGAAAATATAAACTGCTACTGTAAAGGAACGCTTCAACCTAGAAGAACACAGTTTGGTGAGTCAAGTGGGATTTTTCTACTGATCATTACCACCAAGTATCATCAAGATTGGGTGAAAAAATATTTGCTGGTATTTTGGAAACTTGTTATTTCTTAGAAGCTTGGCAACCCCTCTCAATGAAAGTGCTTTTCCACAGTCTGTGCCTAGGGCTACTTGAAGAGGAATCAAATCATAGAGACAAAACTGAGAACTCCTTTATTTTGTCAAGTTTCAAATAGCTACTACAAACCATTTTGGATTTAGAGTTCCAAATTCATCTATCTATATTGGAGAGAACAGAGTGAGACCTAAAATTAAAAACTGCTACTGTAAACGAACGCTTCAATCTAGAGGAACAAAATTTGGTGAGCCAAGTGGGATTTGTGTACTTGTCATTAACACCAAGTATCATCAAGATTGGGTGAAACAATATTTGCTGGTATTTCGGAAACTCGTAATTTTTTGGAAGCTTGGCAACCCCTTTCAATGAAAGTGCTTTTCCACACCTCTGCTTAGGGCTACTTGAAGAGGAAACAAATCATAGAGACAAAACTGAGAACTCCTTTATTTTGTCAAGTCACAAAGAGCTACTACAAACCATGTTGGATTTAGAGTTCCAAATTCATCTATCTCTATAGGAGAGAACAGAGGGACACCTTAAAATATGAACTGCAACTGTAAACGAACGCTTCAACCTAGAAGAACCAAATATGTTGAGTCAAGTGGGATTTGTGTACTGATCATTACAACCAAGTATCATTAATATTGGGTGAAAAAATATTTGCTGGTATTTCGGAAACTCGTTATTTCTTAGAAGCTTGGCAACCCCACTCAATGAAATTGATTTTCCACAGTCTGTGCCTAGGGCTACTTGAAGAGGAAACAAACCATAGAGACAAAACTGAGAACTCCTTTATTTTGTCAAGTTTCAAAGAGCTACTAGAAACCATGTTGGATTTACAGTTCCAAATTCATCTATCTATATAGGAGAGAACATAGTGAAACCTAAAAAATAAAAACTCATATTGTAAACGAACGCTTCAACCTAGAAGAACAAAATTTGTTGAGCCAAGTAAAATATGTGTACTTGTCATTACCCCCACGTATCATCAAGATTGGGTGAAAAAATATTTGCTGGTTTTACGGAAACTCGTTATTTCTTAGATCCTTGGCAACCCCTCTCAATGAAAGTGCTTTTCCACACTCTGTGCCTAGGGCTACTTGAAGGGGAAACAAACCATAGAGACAAAACTGAGAACTCCTTTATTTTGTCAAGTTTCAAAGATCTACTACAAACCATGTTGGATTTAGAGTTCCAAATTCATCTATCTATATAGGAGAGAACAGAGGAAAACCTAAAAATAAAAACTGCTACAGTAAATGAACGATTCAACCTAGAAGAACAAAATTTGGTGAGCCAAGTGGGATTTGTGTACCGCTCATTACCACCACGTATCAACAAGATTGGGTGAAAAAATATTTGCTGGTATTTCGGAAACTCGTAATTTCTTGGATGATTGGCAACCCCTTTCAATGAAAGTGATTTTCCACAGTCTGTGCCTAGGGCTACTTGAAGAGGAAACAAACCATAGAGACAAAACTGAGAACTCCTTTATTTTGTCAAGTTTCAAAGATCTACTACAAACCATGTTGGATTTAGAGTTCCAAATTCATCTATCTATATAAAGAGAACAGAGTGAAACCAAAAATAAAAACTGCAACTGTAAACGAACGCTTCCACCTAGAAGAGCAAAATTTGGTGAGCCAAGTGGGATTTGTGTACTTGTAATTACCACTAAGTATCATCAAAATTGGGTGAAAAAATGTTTTCCGGTATTTCGGAAACCCGTAATTTTTTGGGAGCTTGGCAAAGCCTTTCAATGAAAGTGCTTTTCCACAGTCTCTGATTAGGGCTACTTGAAGAGGACAAATCATAGAGGCAAAACTGAGAACTCCTTTTTATTGTCAAGTTTCAAAGAGCTACTACAAACCATGTTGGATTTAGAGTTCCAAATTCATCTATCTATGTAGGAGAGAACAGAGGGACACCTAAAAATATAAACTGCTACTCTAAACTAACGCTTCAACCTACAAGAACAAAATTTGGTGAGTCAAGTGGGATTTGTGTACCGATCTTTACCACCAAGTATCATCAAGATTGGGTGAAAAACTGTTTGCTGGTATTTCGGAAACTCGTAATTTCTTGGAAGCTTGGCAACCCCTTTCAATGAAAGTGCTTTTTCACAGTTAGTAACTAGGGCTACTTCAAGAGGAAAGAAACCATAGAGACAAAACTGAGAACTCCTTTATTTTGTCAAGTTTCAAAGAGCTACTACGAACCATGTTGGATTTAGTGTTCCAAATTCATCTATCTATATAGGAGAGAACAGAGTGAAAAATACAAATAAAAACTAATACTGTAAACGAACGCTTCAACCTAGAAGAACACAATTTGGTGAGCCAAGTGGCATTTGTGTACTGATCATTACCACCACGTATCATCAAGATTGGGTGAAAAAATATTTGCTGGTATTTCGGAAACTCGTAATTTCTTGGTAGCTTGGCAACAACTCTCAATGAAAGTGCTTTTCCACAGTCTGTGTCTAGGGATACTTGAATAGGAAACAAACCATAGAGACAAAAGTGAGAACTCCTTTATTTTGTCAAGTTTCAAAGAGCTTCTACAAACCATGTTGGATTTAGAGTTCCAAATTCATCTATCTATATAGAAGAGAACAGAGGGAAACCTAAAAATAAAAACTGCTACTCTAAACGAACGCTTCAACCTAAAAAAACAAAATTTGGTGAGTAAAGTGCGATTTGTGTACCGATCATTACCACCACGTATCATCAAGATTGGGTGAAAAAATATTTGCTGGTATTTCGGAAACTCGTAATTTCTTGGTAGCTTGGCAACAACTCTCAATGAAAGTGCTTTTCCACAGTATGTGCCTAGAGCTACTTGAAGAGGAAACAAACCATAGAGACAAAACTGAGATCTCCTTTATTTTGTCAAGTTTCAAAGAGCTACTACAAACCATGTTGGATTTAGAGTTCCAAATTCATCTATCTATATAGGAGAGAACAGAGGGAAACCTAAAAATAAAAACTGCTACTGTAGACGAAATATTCAACCTGGAAGAACAAAAGTTGGTGAGCCAAGTGTGATTTGTGTAATTGTCATTACCACAAAGGATCATCAAGATTGGGTGAAAAAATATTTGCTGGTATTTCGGAAACTCGTAATTTCTTGGAAGCTTGGCAACCCCTTTCAATGAAAATGCTTTTCCACAGTCTCTGCTTAGGGCTACTTGAAGAGGAATCAAATCATAGACACAAAACTGAGAACTCGTTTATTTTGTCAAGTTTCAAAGAGCTACTACAAACCATGTTGGATTTAGATTTCCAAATTCATCTATCTATATAGAAGAAAACAGAGTGAAACCTAAATATAAAAACTACTAATGTAGACGAACGATTCAACCTAGAAGAACAAAATTTGGTGAGCCAAGTGAAACTGGTGTACTGATCATTACCCCCAAGTATCAACAAGATTGGGTGAAAAAATATTTGCTGGTATTTCGGAAACTCGTTATTTCTTAGAAGCTTGGCAACCCCTCAATGAAAGTGCTTTTCCACAGTCTGTGCCTAGGGCTACTTGAAGAGGAAACAAACCATAGAGACAAAACTGAGAACTCCTTTATTTTGTCAAGTTACAAAGAGCTACTACAAACCATGTTGGATTTAGAGTTCCAAATTCATCCATCTATATCGAAGAGAACGGAGTGAAACCTAAATATAAATACTCCTACTGTAGACGAATGCTTCAACCTAGAATAACAAAATTTGGTGAGGCCAGTGGGATTGGTGTACTGAGCATTACCCACAGGTATCATCAAGATTGGGTGAGAAAATATTTGCTGGTATTTCGGAAACTCGTTATTTCTTAGAAGCTTGGCAACCCCTCTCAATGAAAGTGCTTTTCCACAGTCTGTGCCTAGGGCTACTTGAAGAGGAAAAAAAACCATACGGACAAAACAGAGAACTCCTTTATTTTGTCATGTTTCAAAGAGGTAATACAAACCATGTTGGATTTAGAGTTCCAAATTCATCTCTCTATGTAGAAGAGAACAGAGGGACACCTAAAAATATAAACTGCTACTCTAAACTAACGCTTCAACCTACAAGAACAAAATTTGGTGAGTCAAGTGGGATTTGTGTACCGATCTTTACCACTAAGTATCACCAAGATTGGGTGAAAAACTGTTTGCTGGTATTTCGGAAACTCGTAATTTCTTGGAAGCTTGGCAACCCCTTTCAATGAAAGTGCTTTTCCACAGTTAGTAACTAGGGCTACTTCAAGAGGAAAGAAACCATAGAGACAAAACTGAGAACTCCTTTATTTTGTCAAGTTTCAAAGAGCTACTACGAACCATGTTGGATTTAGTGTTCCAAATTCATCTATCTATATAGGAGAGAACAGAGTGAAAAATACAAATAAAAACTAATACTGTAAACGAACGCTTCAACCTAGAAGAACACAATTTGGTGAGCCAAGTGGCATTTGTGTACTGATCATTACCACCACGTATCATCAAGATTGGGTGAAAAAATATTTGCTGGTATTTCGGAAACTCGTAATTTCTTGGTAGCTTGGCAACAACTCTCAATGAAAGTGCTTTTCCACAGTCTGTGTCTAGGGATACTTGAATAGGAAACAAACCATAGAGACAAAAGTGAGAACTCCTTTATTTTGTCAAGTTTCAAAGAGCTTCTACAAACCATGTTGGATTTAGAGTTCCAAATTCATCTATCTATATAGAAGAGAACAGAGGGAAACCTAAAAATAAAAACTGCTACTCTAAACGAACGCTTCAACCTAAAAAAACAAAAATTTGGTGAGTAAAGTGCGATTTGTGTACCGATCATTACCACCACGTATCATCAAGATTGGGTGAAAAAATATTTGCTGGTATTTCGGAAACTCGTAATTTCTTGGTAGCTTGGCAACAACTCTCAATGAAAGTGCTTTTCCACAGTATGTGCCTAGAGCTACTTGAAGAGGAAACAAACCATAGAGACAAAACTGAGATCTCCTTTATTTTGTCAAGTATCAAAGAGCTACTACAAACCATGTTGGATTTAGAGTTCCAAATTCATCTATCTATATAGGAGAGAACAGAGGGAAACCTAAAAATAAAAACTGCTACTGTAGACGAAATATTCAACCTGGAAGAACAAAAGTTGGTGAGCCAAGTGTGATTTGTGTAATTGTCATTACCACAAAGGATCATCAAGATTGGGTGAAAAAATATTTGCTGGTATTTCGGAAACTCGTAATTTCTTGGAAGCTTGGCAACCCCTTTCAATGAAAATGCTTTTCCACAGTCTCTGCTTAGGGCTACTTGAAGAGGAATCAAATCATAGACACAAAACTGAGAACTCGTTTATTTTGTCAAGTTTCAAAGAGCTACTACAAACCATGTTGGATTTAGATTTCCAAATTCATCTATCTATATAGAAGAAAACAGAGTGAAACCTAAATATAAAAACTACTAATGTAGACGAACGATTCAACCTAGAAGAACAAAATTTGGTGAGCCAAGTGAAACTGGTGTACTGATCATTACCCCCAAGTATCAACAAGATTGGGTGAAAAAATATTTGCTGGTATTTCGGAAACTCGTTATTTCTTAGAAGCTTGGCAACCCCTCAATGAAAGTGCTTTTCCACAGTCTGTGCCTAGGGCTACTTGAAGAGGAAACAAACCATAGAGACAAAACTGAGAACTCCTTTATTTTGTCAAGTTACAAAGAGCTACTACAAACCATGTTGGATTTAGAGTTCCAAATTCATCCATCTATATCGAAGAGAACGGAGTGAAACCTAAATATAAATACTCCTACTGTAGACGAATGCTTCAACCTAGAATAACAAAATTTGGTGAGGCCAGTGGGATTGGTGTACTGAGCATTACCCACAGGTATCATCAAGATTGGGTGAGAAAATATTTGCTGGTATTTCGGAAACTCGTTATTTCTTAGAAGCTTGGCAACCCCTCTCAATGAAAGTGCTTTTCCACAGTCTGTGCCTAGGGCTACTTGAAGAGGAAAAAAAACCATACGGACAAAACAGAGAACTCCTTTATTTTGTCATGTTTCAAAGAGGTAATACAAACCATGTTGGATTTAGAGTTCCAAATTCATCTCTCTATGTAGAAGAGAACAGAGGGACACCTAAAAATATAAACTGCTACTCTAAACTAACGCTTCAACCTACAAGAACAAAATTTGGTGAGTCAAGTGGGATTTGTGTACCGATCTTTACCACTAAGTATCACCAAGATTGGGTGAAAAACTGTTTGCTGGTATTTCGGAAACTCGTAATTTCTTGGAAGCTTGGCAACCCCTTTCAATGAAAGTGCTTTTCCACAGTTAGTAACTAGGGCTACTTCAAGAGGAAAGAAACCATAGAGACAAAACTGAGAACTCCTTTATTTTGTCAAGTTTCAAAGAGCTACTACGAACCATGTTGGATTTAGTGTTCCAAATTCATCTATCTATATAGGAGAGAACAGAGTGAAAAATACAAATAAAAACTAATACTGTAAACGAACGCTTCAACCTAGAAGAACACAATTTGGTGAGCCAAGTGGCATTTGTGTACTGATCATTACCACCACGTATCATCAAGATTGGGTGAAAAAATATTTGCTGGTATTTCGGAAACTCGTAATTTCTTGGTAGCTTGGCAACAACTCTCAATGAAAGTGCTTTTCCACAGTCTGTGTCTAGGGATACTTGAATAGGAAACAAACCATAGAGACAAAAGGGAGAACTCCTTTATTTTGTCAAGTTTCAAAGAGCTTCTACAAACCATGTTGGATTTAGAGTTCCAAATTCATCTATCTATATAGAAGAGAACAGAGGGAAACCTAAAAATAAAAACTGCTACTCTAAACGAACGCTTCAACCTAAAAAAACAAAATTTGGTGAGTAAAGTGCGATTTGTGTACCGATCATTACCACCACGTATCATCAAGATTGGGTGAAAAAATATTTGCTGGTATTTCGGAAACTCGTAATTTCTTGGTAGCTTGGCAACAACTCTCAATGAAAGTGCTTTTCCACAGTATGTGCCTAGAGCTACTTGAAGAGGAAACAAACCATAGAGACAAAACTGAGATCTCCTTTATTTTGTCAAGTATCAAAGAGCTACTACAAACCATGTTGGATTTAGAGTTCCAAATTCATCTATCTATATAGGAGAGAACAGAGGGAAACCTAAAAATAAAAACTGCTACTGTAGACGAAATATTCAACCTGGAAGAACAAAAGTTGGTGAGCCAAGTGTGATTTGTGTAATTGTCATTACCACAAAGGATCATCAAGATTGGGTGAAAAAATATTTGCTGGTATTTCGGAAACTCGTAATTTCTTGGAAGCTTGGCAACCCCTTTCAATGAAAGTGCTTTTCCACAGTCTCTGCTTAGGGCTACTTGAAGAGGAATCAAATCATAGACACAAAACTGAGAACTCGTTTATTTTGTCAAGTTTCAAAGAGCTACTACAAACCATGTTGGATTTAGATTTCCAAATTCATCTATCTATATAGAAGAAAACAGAGTAAAACCTAAATATAAAAACTACTAATGTAGACGAACGATTCAACCTAGAAGAACAAAATTTGGTGAGCCAAGTGAAACTGGTGTACTGATCATTACCCCCAAGTATCAACAAGATTGGGTGAAAAAATATTTGCTGGTATTTCGGAAACTCGTTATTTCTTAGAAGCTTGGCAACCCCTCAATGAAAGTGCTTTTCCACAGTCTGTGCCTAGGGCTACTTGAAGAGGAAACAAACCATAGAGACAAAACTGAGAACTCCTTTATTTTGTCAAGTTACAAAGAGCTACTACAAACCAAGTTGGATTTAGAGTTCAAAATTCATCCATCTATATCGAAGAGAATGGAGTGAAACCTAAATATAAATACTCCTACTGTAGACGAATGCTTCAACCTAGAATAACAAAATTTGGTGAGGCCAGTGGGATTGGTGTACTGATCATTACCACCAAGTATCATCAAGACTGGGGGAAAAAATATTTGCTGGTATTTCGGAAACTCGTTATTTCTTAGAAGCTTGGCAAACCCCTCTCAATGAAAGTGCTTTTCCACAGTCTGTGCCTAGGGCTACTTGAAGAGGAAAAAAAACATACGGACAAAACAGAGAACTCCTTTATTTTGTCATGTTTCAAAGAGGTAATACAAACCATGTTGGATTTAGAGTTCCAAATTCATCTATCTATGTAGGAGAGAACAGAGGGACACCTAAAAATATAAACTGCTACTCTAAACTAATGCTTCAACCTACAAGAACAAAATTTGGTGAGTCAAGTGGGATTTGTGTACCGATCTTTACCACCAAGTATCATCAAGATTGGGTGAAAAACTGTTTGCTGGTATTTCGGAAACTCGTAATTTCTTGGAAGCTTGGCAACCCCTTTCAATGAAAGTGCTTTTCCACAGTTAGTAACTAGGGCTACTTCAAGAAGAAAGAAACCATAGAGACAAAACTGAGAACTCCTTTATTTTGTCAAGTTTCAAAGAGCTACTACGAACCATGTTGGATTTAGTGTTCCAAATTCATCTATCTATATAGGAGAGAACAGAGTGAAAAATAAAAATAAAAACTGCTACTGTAAACGAACGCTTCAACCTAGAAGAACACAATTTGGTGAGCCAAGTGGCATTTGTGTACTGATCATTACTACCACGTATCATCAAGATTGGGTGAAAAAATATTTGCTGGTATTTCGGAAACTCGTTATTTTTTAGAAGCTTGGAAACCTCTCTCAATGAAAGTGCTTTTCCACAGTGTGTGTCTAGGGCTACTTGAATAGGAAACAAACCATAGAGACAAAAGTGAGAACTCCTTTATTTTGTCAAGTTTCAAAGAGCTTCTACAAACCATGTTGGATTTAGAGTTCCAAATTCATCTATCTATATAGAACAGAACAGAGGGAAACCTAAAAATAAAAACTGCTACTCTAAACGAACGCTTCAACCTAAAAAAACAAAATTTGGTGAGTAAAGTGCGATTTGTGTACCAATCATTACCACCACGTATCATCAAGATTGGGTGAAAAAATATTTGCTGGTATTTCGGAAACTCGTAATTTCTTGGTAGCTTGGCAACAACTCTCAATGAAAGTGCTTTTCCACAGTATGTGCCTAGAGCTACTTGAAGAGGAAACAAACCATAGAGACAAAACTGAGATCTCCTTTATTTTGTCAAGTTTCAAAGAGCTACTACAAACCATGTTGGATTTAGAGTTCCAAATTCATCTATCTATATAGGAGAGAACAGAGGGAAACCTAAAAATAAAAACTGCTACTGTAGACGAAATATTCAACCTGGAAGAACAAAAGTTGGTGAGCCAAGTGTGATTTGTGTAATTGTCATTACCACAAAGGATCATCAAGATTGGGTGAAAAAATATTTGCTGGTATTTCGGAAACTCGTAATTTCTTGGAAGCTTGGCAACCCCTTTCAATGAAAATGCTTTTCCACAGTCTCTGCTTAGGGCTACTTGAAGAGGAATCAAATCATAGACACAAAACTGAGAACTCCTTTATTTTGTCAAGTTTCAAAGAGCTACTACAAACCATGTTGGATTTAGATTTCCAAATTCATCTATCTATATAGAAGAAAACAGAGTGAAACCTAAATATAAAAACTACTAATGTAGACGAACGATTCAACCTAGAAGAACAAAATTTGGTGAGCCAAGTGAAACTGGTGTACTGATCATTACCCCCAAGTATCAACAAGATTGGGTGAAAAAATATTTGCTGGTATTTCGGAAACTCGTTATTTCTTAGAAGCTTGGCAACCCCTCAATGAAAGTGCTTTTCCACAGTCTGTGCCTAGGGCTACTTGAAGAGGAAACAAACCATAGAGACAAAACTGAGAACTCCTTTATTTTGTCAAGTTACAAAGAGCTACTACAAACCATGTTGGATTTAGAGTTCCAAATTCATCCATCTATATCGAAGAGAACGGAGTGAAACCTAAATATAAATACTCCTACTGTAGACGAATGCTTCAACCTAGAATAACAAAATTTGGTGAGGCCAGTGGGATTGGTGTACTGAGCATTACCCACAGGTATCATCAAGATTGGGTGAAAAAATATTTGCTGGTATTTCGGAAACTCGTTATTTCTTAGAAGCTTGGCAACCCCTCTCAATGAAAGTGCTTTTCCACAGTCTGTGCCTAGGGCTACTTGAAGAGGAAAAAAAACCATACGGACAAAACAGAGAACTCCTTTATTTTGTCATGTTTCAAAGAGGTAATACAAACCATGTTGGATTTAGAGTTCCAAATTCATCTCTCTATGTAGAAGAGAACAGAGGGACACCTAAAAATATAAACTGCTACTCTAAACTAACGCTTCAACCTACAAGAACAAAATTTGGTGAGTCAAGTGGGATTTGTGTACCGATCTTTACCACTAAGTATCACCAAGATTGGGTGAAAAACTGTTTGCTGGTATTTCGGAAACTCGTAATTTCTTGGAAGCTTGGCAACCCCTTTCAATGAAAATGCTTTTCCACAGTCTCTGCTTAGGGCTACTTGAAGAGGAATCAAATCATAGACACAAAACTGAGAACTCCTTTATTTTGTCAAGTTTCAAAGAGCTACTACAAACCATGTTGGATTTAGATTTCCAAATTCATCTATCTATATAGAAGAAAACAGAGTGAAACCTAAATATAAAAACTACTAATGTAGACGAACGATTCAACCTAGAAGAACAAAATTTGGTGAGCCAAGTGAAACTGGTGTACTGATCATTACCCCCAAGTATCAACAAGATTGGGTGAAAAAATATTTGCTGGTATTTCGGAAACTCGTTATTTCTTAGAAGCTTGGCAACCCCTCAATGAAAGTGCTTTTCCACAGTCTGTGCCTAGGGCTACTTGAAGAGGAAACAAACCATAGAGACAAAACTGAGAACTCCTTTATTTTGTCAAGTTACAAAGAGCTACTACAAACCATGTTGGATTTAGAGTTCCAAATTCATCCATCTATATCGAAGAGAACGGAGTGAAACCTAAATATAAATACTCCTACTGTAGACGAATGCTTCAACCTAGAATAACAAAATTTGGTGAGGCCAGTGGGATTGGTGTACTGAGCATTACCCACAGGTATCATCAAGATTGGGTGAAAAAATATTTGCTGGTATTTCGGAAACTCGTTATTTCTTAGAAGCTTGGCAACCCCTCTCAATGAAAGTGCTTTTCCACAGTCTGTGCCTAGGGCTACTTGAAGAGGAAAAAAAACCATACGGACAAAACAGAGAACTCCTTTATTTTGTCATGTTTCAAAGAGGTAATACAAACCATGTTGGATTTAGAGTTCCAAATTCATCTCTCTATGTAGAAGAGAACAGAGGGACACCTAAAAATATAAACTGCTACTCTAAACTAACGCTTCAACCTACAAGAACAAAATTTGGTGAGTCAAGTGGGATTTGTGTACCGATCTTTACCACTAAGTATCACCAAGATTGGGTGAAAAACTGTTTGCTGGTATTTCGGAAACTCGTAATTTCTTGGAAGCTTGGCAACCCCTTTCAATGAAAGTGCTTTTCCACAGTTAGTAACTAGGGCTACTTCAAGAGGAAAGAAACCATAGAGACAAAACTGAGAACTCCTTTATTTTGTCAAGTTTCAAAGAGCTACTACGAACCATGTTGGATTTAGTGTTCCAAATTCATCTATCTATATAGGAGAGAACAGAGTGAAAAATACAAATAAAAACTAATACTGTAAACGAACGCTTCAACCTAGAAGAACACAATTTGGTGAGCCAAGTGGCATTTGTGTACTGATCATTACCACCACGTATCATCAAGATTGGGTGAAAAAATATTTGCTGGTATTTCGGAAACTCGTAATTTCTTGGTAGCTTGGCAACAACTCTCAATGAAAGTGCTTTTCCACAGTCTGTGTCTAGGGATACTTGAATAGGAAACAAACCATAGAGACAAAAGGGGAGAACTCCTTTATTTTGTCAAGTTTCAAAGAGCTTCTACAAACCATGTTGGATTTAGAGTTCCAAATTCATCTATCTATATAGAAGAGAACAGAGGGAAACCTAAAAATAAAAACTGCTACTCTAAACGAACGCTTCAACCTAAAAAAACAAAATTTGGTGAGTAAAGTGCGATTTGTGTACCGATCATTACCACCACGTATCATCAAGATTGGGTGAAAAAATATTTGCTGGTATTTCGGAAACTCGTAATTTCTTGGTAGCTTGGCAACAACTCTCAATGAAAGTGCTTTTCCACAGTATGTGCCTAGAGCTACTTGAAGAGGAAACAAACCATAGAGACAAAACTGAGATCTCCTTTATTTTGTCAAGTATCAAAGAGCTACTACAAACCATGTTGGATTTAGAGTTCCAAATTCATCTATCTATATAGGAGAGAACAGAGGGAAACCTAAAAATAAAACTGCTACTGTAGACGAAATATTCAACCTGGAAGAACAAAAGTTGGTGAGCCAAGTGTGATTTGTGTATTGTCATTACCACAAAGGATCATCAAGATTGGGTGAAAAAATATTTGCTGGTATTTCGGAAACTCGTAATTTCTTGGAAGCTTGGCAACCCCTTTCAATGAAAGTGCTTTTCCACAGTCTCTGCTTAGGGCTACTTGAAGAGGAATCAAATCATAGACACAAAACTGAGAACTCGTTTATTTTGTCAAGTTTCAAAGAGCTACTACAAACCATGTTGGATTAGATTTCCAAATTCATCTATCTATATCGAAGAGAATGGGAGTGAAACCTAAATATAATACTCCTACTGTAGACGAATGCTTCAACCTAGAATAACAAAATTTGGTGAGGCCAGTGGGATTGGTGTACTGATCATTACCACCAAGTATTATCAAGACTGGGGGAAAAAATATTTGCTGGTATTTCGGAAACTCGTTATTTCTTAGAAGCTTGGCAAACCCCTCTCAATGAAAGTGCTTTTCCACAGTCTGTGCCTAGGGCTACTTGAAGAGGAAAAAAAACATACGGACAAAACAGAGAACTCCTTTATTTTGTCATGTTTCAAAGAGGTAATACAAACCATGTTGGATTTAGAGTTCCAAATTCATCTATCTATGTAGGAGAGAACAGAGGGACACCTAAAATTATAAAGTGCTACTCTAAACTAATGCTTCAACCTACAAGAACAAAATTTGGTGAGTCAAGTGGGATTTGTGTACCGATCTTTACCACCAAGTATCATCAAGATTGGGTGAAAAACTGTTTGCTGGTATTTCGGAAACTCGTAATTTCCTGGAAGCTTGGCAACCCCTTTCAATGAAAGTGCTTTTCCACAGTTAGTAACTAGGGCTACTTCAAGAAGAAAGAAACCATAGAGACAAAACTGAGAACTCCTTTATTTTGTCAAGTTTCAAAGAGCTACTACGAACCATGTTGGATTTAGTGTTCCAAATTCATCTATCTATATAGGAGAGAACAGAGTGAAAAATAAAAATAAAAACCGCTACTGTAAACGAACGCTTCAACCTAGAAGAACACAATTTGGTGAGCCAAGTGGCATTTGTGTACTGATCATTACCACCACGTATCATCAAGATTTTGTGAAAAAATATTTGCTGGTATTTCGGAAACTCGTAATTTCTTGGTAGCTTGGCAACAACTCTCAATGAAAGTGCTTTTCCACAGTCTGTGTCTAGGGATACTTGAATAGGAAACAAACCATAGGACAAAAGTGAGAACTCCTTTATTTTGTCAAGTTTCAAAGATCTTCTACAAACCATGTTGGATTTAGAGTTCCAAATTCATCTATCTATATAGAAGAGAACAGAGGGAAACCTAAAAATAAAAACTGCTACTCTAAAACGAACGCTTCAACCTAGAAAAACAAAATTTGGCGAGTACATTGCGATTTGTGTAATGATCATTACCACCACGTATCATCAAGATTGGGTGAAAAAATATTTGCTGGTATTTCGGAAATTCGTAATTTCTTGGTAGCTTGGCAACAACTCTCAATGAAAGTGCTTTTCCAGAGTCTGTGCCTAGAGCTACTGAAGAGGAAAACAAACCATAGAGACAAAACTGAGATCTCCTTTATTTTGTCAAGTTTCAAAGAGCTACTACAAACCATGTTGGATTTAGAGTTCCAAATTCATCTATCTATATAGGAGAGAACAGAGGGAAACCTAAAAATAAAAACAGCTACTGTAAACGAACACTTCAACCTAGAAGAACACAATTAGGTGAGGAAAGTGGTATTTGTGTACTGATCATTACCACCAAGTATCATCATGATTGGGTGAAAAAATATTTGCTGGTGTTTCGGAAACTCGTTATTTCTTAGAAGCTTGGGAAACCCTCTCAATGAAAGTGCTTTTCCACAGTCAGTGCCTAGGTCTACTTGAAGAGGAAACAAACCATAGAGACAAAACTGAGATCTCCTTTATTTTGTCAAGTTTCAAAGAGCTACTACAAACCATGTTGGATTTAGAGTTCCAAATTCATCTATCTATATAGGAGAGAACAGAGGGACACCTAAAAATATAAACTGCTACTGTAAACGAACGCTTCAACCTAGAAGAACCAAATTTGGTGAGTCAAGTGGGATTTGTGTACTGATCATTACCACCAGTATCATCAAGATTGGGTAAAAAAATATTTGCTGGTATTTCGGAAACTCGTTATTTCTTAGAAGTTGGCAACCCCTTTCAATGAAACTGCTTTTCCACAGTTTGAGCCTAGGGCTAGTTGACCAGGAAAGAAACCATAGAGACAAAACTGAGAACTCCTTTATTTTGTCAAGTTTCAAAGAGCTACTACAAACCATGTTGGATTAGATTTCCAAATTAATCTATCTATATAGGAGAGAACAGAGTGAAACCTAAAAATAAAAACTGCTACTGTAAACGAACGCTTCAACCTAGAAGAACACAATTTGGTGAGCCAGTGGGATTTGTGTACTGATCATTACTACCACGTATCATCAAGATTGCATGAAAAAATATTTGCTGGTATTTCGAAAACTCGTTATTTCTTAGAAGCTCTGCAAACCCTCTCAAGGAATGTGCTTTTCCCCAGTCGGTGCCTAGGGCTATTTGAAGAGGAAACAAACCATAGAGACAAAACTGAGAACATTTTTATTTTGTCAAGTTTCAAAGAGCTACTACAAACCATGTTGGATTTAGAGTTCCAAATTCATCTATCTATATAGGAGAGCGCAGAGGGACACCTAAAAAATATAAACTGCTACTGTAAACGAACGCTTCAACCTAGAACAAGAAAATTGGTGAGCCAAGTGGGATTTGTGTACTTATCATCACCACCAAGTATGATCAGGATTGGGTGAAAAAATATTTGCTGGTATTTCGGAAACTCGTTATTTCTCAGAAGCCTGGCAACCCCTCTCAATGAAAGTGGTTTTCCACATTCTCTGCCTAGTGCTACTTGAAGAGGAAACAAAACATAGAGACAAAACTGAGAACTTCTTCATTTTGTCAAGTTTCAAAGAGCTACTAAAATCCATGTTGGATTTGAGTTCCAAATTCATCTATCTATATAGGAGAGAACTGAGTGAAACCTAAAAATAAAAACTGCTACTGTAAACGAACGCTTCAACCTCGAAGAACAAAATTTGGTGAGCCAAGTGGGATTTGTGTACTTGTCATTAATACCAAGTATCATCAAGATTGGGTGAAAAACTGTTTGCTGGTATTTCGGAAACTTGTAATTTCTTGGAAGCTTGGCAACCCCTTTTAATGAAAGTGCTTTTCCACAGTCTCTGCTTAGGGATACTTGAGGAGGAAACAAATCATAGAGACAAAACTGAGAAGTCCTTTATTTTGTCAACTTTCAAAGAGCTACTACAAACCAGTTGGATTTATAGTTCCAAATTCATCTATCTATATAGGAGAGAACAGAGGGACACCTAAAATTATAAACTGCTACTGTAAACGAACGCTTCAA
>NW_027511045.1:0-28827 GCF_048772815.1 Callospermophilus lateralis | reverse complement strand
GTCAAGTCTCAAAGAGCTTCTACAAACCATGTTGGATTTAGAGTTCCAAATTCATCTATCTATATATGAGATAACAGAGGGAAACCTAAATATAAAAACTGCTACTGTAGACGAATGCTTCAACCTAAAAGAACAAAATTTGGTGAGCCAAGTGGGATTTGTGTACTGATCATTACCACCAAGTATCATCAAGATTGGGTGAAAAAATATTTTCTGGTATTTCGGAAACTCGTTTTTTCTTAGAAGCTTGACAACCCCTCTCAATGAAAGTGCTTTTCCACAGTGAGTGCCTAGGGCACTTGAAGAGGAAACAAACCATAGAGACAAAACTGAGAACACCGTTATTTTTTCAAGTTTCAAAGAGCTACTACAAACCATGTTGGATTTAGAGTTCCAAATTCATCTATCTATATAGGAGAGAACAGAGGGAAAAATAAGTATAAAAACTGCTACTGTAGACGAACGCTTCAACCTAGAAGAACAAAATTTGGTGAGCCTACTGGGATTTGTGTACTGATCATTACCACCAAGTATCATCCAGATTCGGTGAAAAAATATTTGCTGGTATTTGAGAAACTCGTAATTTCTTAGAAGCTTGGCAACCCCTCTCAATTAAAGTGCTTTTCCACAGTCTGTGCCTAGTGCTACTTGAAGAGGAAACAAACAATAGAGACAAAACTGAGAACTCCTTTATTTTGTCATGTTTCAAAGAGCTACTAGAAACCATGTTGGATTTCGAGTTCCAAATTCATCTATCTATATATGAGAGAACAGAGTGAAACCTAAATATAAAAACTGCTACTGTAGACGAACGCTTCAACCTAGAAGAACAAAATTTGGTGAGCCAAGTGGGATTTGTGTACTGATCATTACCACCAAGTATCATCAAGATTGCGTGAAAAAATATTTGCTGGTATTTCGGAAAATCTTTATTTCTTAGAAGCTTGGCAACCCCTCTCAATGAAAGTGCTTTTCCACAGTCTGTGCCTAGGGCTAGTTGAAGAGGAAACAAACCATAGAGACAAAACTGAGAACTCCTTTATTTTGTCAAGTTTTAAAAAGCTACTACAAACCATGTTGGATTTAGAGTTCCAAATTCATCTATCTATATGGGAGAGAACAGAGTGAAACCTAAATATAAAAACTGCTACTGTAGACGAACGCTTCAACCTAGAAGAACAAAATTTGGTGAGCCAAGTGGGATTTGTGTACTGATCATTAGCACCAAGTATCATCAAGATTGGGTGAAAAAATATATGCTGGTATTTCGGAAACTCGTTATTTCTTAGAAGATTGGCAACCCCTCTCAATGAAAGTGCTTTTCCACAGTCTGTGCCTAGGGCTACTTGAAGAGGAAACAAACCGTAGCGACAAAAGTGAGAACTCCTTTATTTTTTCAAGTTTCAAAGAGCTACTACAAACCATGTTGGATTTAGAGTTCCAAATTCATCTTTCTTTATAGGAGAGAACAGAGGGAAACCTAAATATAAAAACTGCTACTGTAGACGAACACTTCAACCTAGATGAACAAAATTTGGTGAGCCAAGTGGGATTTGTGTACTGATCATTAGCACCAAGTATCATCAAGATTGGGTGAAAAAATATTTGCTGGTATTTCGGAAACTCGTTATTTCTTAGAAGCTTGGCAACCCCTCTCAATGAAAGTGCTTTTCCACTCTCTGTGCCTTGGGCTACTTGAAGAGGAAACAAACCATAGACACATAACTGAGAACTCCGTTATTTTTTCAAGTCTCAAAGAGCTACTACATACCATGTTGGATTTCGAGTTCCAAATTCATCTATCTATATATCAGAGAATAGAGGGAAACCTAAATATAAAAACTGCTACTCGAGACGAACGCTTCAACCTAGATGAATAAAATTTGGTGAGCCAAGTGGGATTTGTGTACTCAACATTAGCACCAAGTATCATCAAGTTTGGGTGAAAAAATATTTGCTGGTATTTCGGAAACTCGTTATTTCTTAGAAGCTTGGCAACCCCTCTCAATGAAAGTGCTTTTCCACAGTCTGTGCCTAGGGCTAGTTGAAGAGGAAACAAACCATAGAGACAAAACTGAGAACTCCTTTATTTTGTCAAGTTTTAAAGAGCTACTACAAACCATGTTGGATTTAGAGTTCCAAATTCATCTATCTATATGGGAGAGAACAGAGGGAAACCTAAATGTAAAAACTGCTACTGTAGACGAACGCTTCAACCTAGAAGAACAAAATTTGGTGAGCCAAGTGGGATTTGTGTACTGATCATTACCACCAAGTATCATCAAGATTGCGTGAAAAAATATTTGCTGGTATTTCGGAAACTCGTTATTTCTTAGAAGCTTGGCAACCCCTCTCAATGAAATTGCTTTCCACAGTCTCTGCCTAGGGCTACTTGAAGAGGAAACAAACCATAGAGAAAAAACTGAGAACTCCTTTATTTTGTCAAGTTTCAAAGAGCTACTACAAACCATGTTGGATTTAGAGTTCCAAATTCATCTATCTATGTATCAGAGAATCAAGGGAAACCTAAATATAAAAACTGCTACTGTAGACGAACGCTTCAACCTAGAAGAAGAAAATTTGGTGAGCCAAGTGTAATTTGTGTACAGATCATTATCACCAAGTATCATCAAGATTGGGTGAATAAATATTTGCTGGTATTTCGGAAACTCGTTATTTCTTAGAAGCTTGGCAACCCATCTCAATGAAAGTGCTTTTCCACAGTGTGTGCCTAGGGCTACTTGAAGAGGAAACAAATCATAGAGACAAAACTGAGAACTCCTTTATTTTGTCAAGTCTCAAAGAGCTTCTACAAACCATGTTGGATTTAGAGTTCCAAATTCATCTATCTATATATGAGATAACAGAGGGAAACCTAAATATAAAAACTGCTACTGTAGACGAACGCTTCAACCTAAAAGAACAAAATTTGGTGAGGCAAGTGGGATTTGTGTACTGATCATTACCACCAAGTATCATCAAGATTGGGTGAAAAAATATTTTCTGGTATTTCGGAAACTCGTTTTTTCTTAGAAGCTTGACAACCCCTCTCAATGAAAGTGCTTTTCCACAGTGAGTGCCTAGGGCACTTGAAGAGGAAACAAACCATAGAGCAAAACTGAGAACACCGTTATTTTTTCAAGTTTCAAAGAGCTACTACAAACCATGTTGGATTTAGAGTTCCAAATTCATCTATCTATATAAGAGAGAACAGAGGGAAAAATAAGTATAAAAACTGCTACTGTAGACGAACGCTTCAACCTAGAAGAACAAAATTTGGTGAGCCTAGTGGGATTTGTGTACTGATCATTACCACCAAGTATCATCCAGATTCGGTGAAAAAATATTTGCTGGTATTTGAGAAACTCGTAATTTCTTAGAAGCTTGGCAACCCCTCTCAATTAAAGTGCTTTTCCACAGTCTGTGCCTAGGGCTACTTGAAGAGGAAACAAACAATAGAGACAAAACTGAGAACTCCTTTATTTTGTCAAGTTTCAAAGAGCTACTAGAAACCATGTTGGATTTCGAGTTCCAAATTCATCTATCTATATATGAGAGAACAGAGTGAAACCTGAATATAAAAACTGCTACTGTAGACGAACGCTTCAACCTAGAAGAACAAAATTTGGTGAGCCAAGTGGGATTTGTGTACTGATCATTACCACCAAGTATCATCAAGATTGGGTGAAAAAATATTTGCTGGTATTTCGGAAAATCTTTATTTCTTAGAAGCTTGGCAACCCCTCTCAATGAAAGTGCTTTTCCACAGTCTGTGCCTAGGGCTACTTGAAGAGGAAACAAACCATCGTGACAAAACTGAGAACTCCTTTATTTTGTCAAGTTTCAAAGAGCTACTACAAACCATGTTGGATTTAGAGTTCCAAATTCATCTTTCTTTATAGGAGAGAACAGAGGGAAACCTAAATATAAAAACTGCTACTGTAGACGAACGCTTCAACCTAGATGAACAAAATTTGGTGAGCCAAGTGGGATTTGTGTACTCAACATTAGCACCAAGTATCATCAAGTTTGGGTGAAAAAATATTTGCTGGTATTTCGGAAACTCGTTATTTCTTAGAAGCTTGGCAACCCCTCTCAATGAAAGTGCTTTTCCACAGTCTGTGCCTAGGGCTAGTTGAAGAGGAAACAAACCATAGAGACAAAACTGAGAACTCCTTTATTTTGTCAAGTTTTAAAGAGCTACTACAAACCATGTTGGATTTAGAGTTCCAAATTCATCTATCTATATGGGAGAGAACAGAGGGACACCTAAATGTAAAAACTGCTACTGTAGACGAACGCTTCAACCTAGAAGAACAAAATTTGGTGAGCCAAGTGGGATTTGTGTACTGATCATTAGCACCAAGTATCATCAAGATTGGGTGAAAAAATATTTGCTGGTATTTCGGAACCTCGTTATTTCTTAGAAGCTTGGCAACCCCTCTCAATGAAAGTGCTTTTCCACAGTGAGTGCCTTTGGCTACTTGAAGAGGAAACAAACAATAGAGACAAAACTGAGAACTCCTTTATTTTGTCAAGTTTCAAAGAGCTACTACAAACCATGTTGGAATTAGAGTTCCAAATTCATCTATCTATATATGAGAGAACAGAGTGAAACCTAAATATAAAAACTGCTACTGTAGACGAACGATTCAACCTAGAAGAACAAAATTTGGTGAGCCAAGTGGTATTTGTGTACTGATCATTACCACCAAGTATCATCAAGTTTGGGTAAATAATATTTGCTGGTTTTTCGGAAACTCTTTATTTCTTAGAAGCTTGGCAACCCCTCTCAATGAAAGTGCTTTCCACAGTCTGTGCCTAGGGCTACTTGAAGAGGAAACAAACCATAGCGACAAAACTGAGAACTCCTTTATTTTGTCAAGTTACAAAGAGCTACTAAAAACCATGTTGCATTTAGAGTTACAAATTCATCTTTCTTTATAGGAGAGAACAGAGGGAAACCTAAATATAAAAACTGCTACTGTAGACGAACGCTTCAACCTAGAAGAACAAAATTTGGTGAGCCAAGTGGGATTTGTGTACTGATCATTAGAACCAAGTATCATCAAGATTGGGTGAAAGAATATTTGCTGGTATTTCGGAAACTCGTTATTTCTTAGAAGCTTGGCAACCCCTCTAAATGAAAGTGCTTTTCCACACTCTGTGACTTGGGCTACTTGAAGAAGAAACAAACCATAGAGACAAAACTGAGAACTCCGTTATTTTTTCAAGTCTCAAAGAGCTACTACAAACCATGTTGGATTTCGAGTTCCAAATTCATCTATCTATATATCAGAGAATCGAGGGAAACCTAAATACAAAAACTGCTACTCGAGACGAACGCTTCAACCTAGATGAACAAAATTTGGTGAGCCAAGTGGGATTTGTGTACGCAACATTAGCAGCAAGTATCATCAAGATTGGGTGAAAAAATATTTGCTGGTATTTCGGAAACTCGTTATTTCTTAGAAGCTTGGCAACCCCTCTCAATGAAAGTGCTTTTCCACAGTCTGTGCCTAGGGCTAGTTGAAGAGGAAACAAACCATAGAGACAAAGCTGAGAACTCCTTTATTTTGTCAAGTTTTAAATAGCTACTACAAACCATGTTGGATTTAGAGTTCCAAATTCATCTTTCTTTATGGGAAAGAACAGAGGGAAACCTAAATATAAAAACTGCTACTGTAGACGAACACTTCAACCTAGATGAACAAAATTTGGTGAGCCAAGTGGGATTTGTGTACTCCACATTAGCACCAAGTATCATCAAGATTGGGTGAAAAAATATTTGCTGGTTTTTCGGAAACTCGTTATTTCTTAGAAGCTTGGCAACCCCTCTCAATGAAAGTGCTTTTCCACAGTCTGTGCCTAGGGCTAGTTGAAGAGGAAACAAACCATAGAGACAAAACTGAGAACTCCTTTATTTTGTCAAGTTTTAAAGAGCTACTACAAACCATGTTGGATTTAGAGTTCCAAATTCATCTATCTATATGGGAGAGAACAGAGGGAAACCTAAATATAAAAACAGCTACTCGAGACGAACGCTTCAACCTAGAAAAACAAAATTTGGTGAGCCAAGTGAGATTTGTGTACTGATCATTACCACCAAGTATCATCAAGTTTGGGTGAAAAAATATTTGCTGGTATTTCGGAAACTCGTTATTTCTTAGAAGCTTGGCAACCCCTCTCAATGAAAGTGCTTTTCCACAGTCTGTGCCTAGGGCTAGTTGAAGAGGAAACAAACCATAGAGACAAAACTGAGAACTCCTTTATTTTGTCAAGTTTTAAAAAGCTACTACAAACCATGTTGGATTTAGAGTTCCAAATTCATCTATCTATATGGGAGAGAACAGAGGGAAACCTAAATATAAAAACTGCTACTGTAGACGAACGCTTCAACCTAGAAGAACAAAATTTGGTGAGCCAAGTGGGATTTGTGTACTGATCATTAGCACCAAGTATCATCAAGATTGGGTGAAAAAATATATGCTGGTATTTCGGAAACTCGTTATTTCTTAGAAGATTGGCAACCCCTCTCAATGAAAGTGCTTTTCCACAGTCTGTGCCTAGGGCTACTTGAAGAGGAAACAAACCGTAGCGACAAAAGTGAGAACTCCTTTATTTTGTCAAGTTTCAAAGAGCTACTACAAACCATGTTGGATTTAGAGTTCCAAATTCATCTTTCTTTATAGGAGAGAACAGAGGGAAACCTAAATATAAAAACTGCTACTGTAGACGAACACTTCAACATAGATGAACAAAATTTGGTGAGCCAAGTGGGATTTGTGTACTGATCATTAGCACCAAGTATCATCAAGATTGGGTGAAAAAATATTTGCTGGTATTTCGGAAACTCGTTATTTCTTAGAAGCTTGGCAACCCCTCTCAATGAAAGTGCTTTTCCACACTCTGTGCCTTGGGCTACTTGAAGAGGAAACAAACCATAGAGACAAAACTGAGAACTCCGTTATTTTTTCAAGTCTCAAAGAGCTACTATAAACCATGTTGGATTTCGAGTTCCAAATTCATCTATCTATATATCAGAGAATAGAGGGAAACCTAAATATAAAAACTGCTACTCGAGACGAACGCTTCAACCTAGATGAACAAAATTTGGTGAGCCAAGTGGGATTTGTGTACTCAACATTAGCACCAAGTATCATCAAGTTTGGGTGAAAAAATATTTGCTGGTATTTCGGAAACTCGTTATTTCTTAGAAGCTTGGCAACCCCTCTCAATGAAAGTGCTTTTCCACAGTCTGTGCCTAGGGCTACTTGAAGAGGAAACAAACAATAGAGACAAAACTGAGAACTCCTTTATTTTGTCAAGTTTCAAAGAGCTACTACAAACCATGTTGGATTTCGAGTTCCAAATTCATCTATCTATATATGAGAGAACAGAGTGAAACCTAAATATAAAAACTGCTACTGTAGACGAACGATTCAACCTAGAAGAACAAAATTTGGTGAGCCAAGTGGTATTTGTGTACTGATCATTACCACCAAGTATCATCAAGTTTGGGTAAATAATATTTGCTGGTTTTTCGGAAACTCGTTATTTCTTAGAAGCTTGGCAACCCCTCTCAATGAAAGTGCTTTCCACAGTCTGTGCCTAGGGCTACTTGAAGAGGAAACAAACCATAGCGACAAAACTGAGAACTCCTTTATTTTGTCAAGTTACAAAGAGCTACTAAAAACCATGTTGCATTTAGAGTTACAAATTCATCTTTCTTTATAGGAGAGAACAGAGGGAAACCTAAATATAAAAACTGCTACTGTAGACGAACGCTTCAACCTAGAAGAACAAAATTTGGTGAGCCAAGTGGGATTTGTGTACTGATCATTAGAACCAAGTATCATCAAGATTGGGTGAAAGAATATTTGCTGGTATTTCGGAAACTCGTTATTTCTTAGAAGCTTGGCAACCCCTCTAAATGAAAGTGCTTTTCCACACTCTGTGACTTGGGCTACTTGAAGAAGAAACAAACCATAGAGACAAAACTGAGAACTCCGTTATTTTTTCAAGTCTCAAAGAGCTACTACAAACCATGTTGGATTTCGAGTTCCAAATTCATCTATCTATATATCAGAGAATCGAGGGAAACCTAAATACAAAAACTGCTACTCGAGACGAACGCTTCAACCTAGATGAACAAAATTTGGTGAGCCAAGTGGGATTTGTGTACGCAACATTAGCAGCAAGTATCATCAAGATTGGGTGAAAAAATATTTGCTGGTATTTCGGAAACTCGTTATTTCTTAGAAGCTTGGCAACCCCTCTCAATGAAAGTGCTTTTCCACAGTCTGTGCCTAGGGCTAGTTGAAGAGGAAACAAACCATAGAGACAAAGCTGAGAACTCCTTTATTTTGTCAAGTTTTAAAGAGCTACTACAAACCATGTTGGATTTAGAGTTCCAAATTCATCTTTCTTTATGGGAAAGAACAGAGGGAAACCTAAATATAAAAACTGCTACTGTAGACGAACACTTCAACCTAGATGAACAAAATTTGCTGAGCCAAGTGGGATTTGTGTACTCCACATTAGCACCAAGTATCATCAAGATTGGGTGAAAAAATATTTGCTGGTTTTTCGGAAACTCGTTATTTCTTAGAAGCTTGGCAACCCCTCTCAATGAAAGTGCTTTTCCACAGTCTGTGCCTAGGGCTAGTTGAAGAGGAAACAAACCATAGAGACAAAACTGAGAACTCCTTTATTTTGTCAAGTTTTAAAGAGCTACTACAAACCATGTTGGATTTAGAGTTCCAAATTCATCTATCTATATGGGAGAGAACAGAGGGAAACCTAAATATAAAAACAGCTACTCGAGACGAACGCTTCAACCTAGAAAAACAAAATTTGGTGAGCCAAGTGAGATTTGTGTACTGATCATTACCACCAAGTATCATCAAGTTTGGGTGAAAAAATATTTGCTGGTATTTCGGAAACTCGTTATTTCTTAGAAGCTTGGCAACCCCTCTCAATGAAAGTGCTTTTCCACAGTCTGTGCCTAGGGCTAGTTGAAGAGGAAACAAACCATAGAGACAAAACTGAGAACTCCTTTATTTTGTCAAGTTTTAAAAAGCTACTACAAACCATGTTGGATTTAGAGTTCCAAATTCATCTATCTATATGGGAGAGAACAGAGGGAAACCTAAATATAAAAACTGCTACTGTAGACGAACGCTTCAACCTAGAAGAACAAAATTTGGTGAGCCAAGTGGGATTTGTGTACTGATCATTAGCACCAAGTATCATCAAGATTGGGTGAAAAAATATATGCTGGTATTTCGGAAACTCGTTATTTCTTAGAAGATTGGCAACCCCTCTCAATGAAAGTGCTTTTCCACAGTCTGTGCCTAGGGCTACTTGAAGAGGAAACAAACCGTAGCGACAAAAGTGAGAACTCCTTTATTTTGTCAAGTTTCAAAGAGCTACTACAAACCATGTTGGATTTAGAGTTCCAAATTCATCTTTCTTTATAGGAGAGAACAGAGGGAAACCTAAATATAAAAACTGCTACTGTAGACGAACACTTCAACATAGATGAACAAAATTTGGTGAGCCAAGTGGGATTTGTGTACTGATCATTAGCACCAAGTATCATCAAGATTGGGTGAAAAAATATTTGCTGGTATTTCGGAAACTCGTTATTTCTTAGAAGCTTGGCAACCCCTCTCAATGAAAGTGCTTTTCCACACTCTGTGCCTTGGGCTACTTGAAGAGGAAACAAACCATAGAGACAAAACTGAGAACTCCGTTATTTTTTCAAGTCTCAAAGAGCTACTACAAACCATGTTGGATTTCGAGTTCCAAATTCATCTATCTATATATCAGAGAATAGAGGGAAACCTAAATATAAAAACTGCTACTCGAGACGAACGCTTCAACCTAGATGAACAAAATTTGGTGAGCCAAGTGGGATTTGTGTACTCAACATTAGCACCAAGTATCATCAAGTTTGGGTGAAAAAATATTTGCTGGTATTTCGGAAACTCGTTATTTCTTAGAAGCTTGGCAACCCCTCTCAATGAAAGTGCTTTTCCACAGTCTGTGCCTAGGGCTACTTGAAGAGGAAACAAACCATAGAGACAAAACTGAGAACTCCTTTATTTTGTCAAGTTTTAAAGAGCTACTACAAACCATGTTGGATTTAGAGTTCCAAATTAATCTATCTATATGGGAGAGAACAGAGGGAAACCTAAATGTAAAAACTTCTACTGTAGACGAACGCTTCAACCTAGAAGAACAAAATTTGGTGAGCCAAGTGGGATTTGTGTACTGATCATTACCACCAAGTATCATCAAGATTGCGTGAAAAAATATTTGCTGGTATTTCGGAAACTCGTTATTTCTTAGAAGCTTGGCAACCCCTCTCAATGAAATTGCTTTCCACAGTCTCTGCCTAGGGCTACTTAAAGAGGAAACAAACCATAGAGACAAAACTGAGAACTCCTTTATTTTGTCAAGTTTCAAAGAGCTACTACAAACCATGTTGGATTTAGAGTTCCAAATTCATCTATCTATGTATCAGAGAATCGAGGGAAACCTAAATATAAAAACTGCTACTGTAGACGAACGCTTCAACCTAGAAGAACAAAATTTGGTGAGCCAAGTGTAATTTGTGTACAGATCATTATCACCAAGTATCATCAAGATTGGGTGAATAAATATTTGCTGGTATTTCGGAAACTCGTTATTTCTTAGAAGCTTGGCAACCCATCTCAATGAAAGTGCTTTTCCACAGTGTGTGCCTAGGGCTACTTGAAGAGGAAACAAACCATAGAGACAAAACTGAGAACTCCTTTATTTTGTCAAGTCTCAAAGAGCTTCTACAAACCATGTTGGATTTAGAGTTCCAAATTCATCTATCTATATATGAGATAACAGAGGGAAACCTAAATATAAAAACTGCTACTGTAGACGAACGCTTCAACCTAAAAGAACAAAATTTGGTGAGCCAAGTGGGATTTGTGTACTGATCATTACCACCAAGTATCATCAAGATTGGGTGAAAAAATATTTTCTGGTATTTCGGAAACTCGTTTTTTCTTAGAAGCTTGACAACCCCTCTCAATGAAAGTGCTTTTCCACAGTGAGTGCCTAGGGCACTTGAAGAGGAAACAAACCATAGAGACAAAACTGAGAACTCCGTTATTTTTTCAAGTTTCAAAGAGCTACTACAAACCATGTTGGATTTAGAGTTCCAAATTCATCTATCTATATAGGAGAGAACAGAGGGAAAAATAAGTATAAAAACTGCTACTGTAGACGAACGCTTCAACCTAGAAGAACAAAATTTGGTGAGCCTAGTGGGATTTGTGTACTGATCATTACCACCAAGTATCATCCAGATTCGGTGAAAAAATATTTGCTGGTATTTGAGAAACTCGTAATTTCTTAGAAGCTTGGCAACCCCTCTCAATTAAAGTGCTTTTCCACAGTCTGTGCCTAGGGCTACTTGAAGAGGAAACAAACAATAGAGACAAAACTGAGAACTCCTTTATTTTGTCAAGTTTCAAAGAGCTACTACAAACCATGTTGGATTTAGAGTTCCAAATTCATCTTTCTTTATAGGAGAGAACAGAGGGAAACCTAAATATAAAAACTGCTACTGTAGACGAACGCTTCAACCTAGATGAACAAAATTTGGTGAGCCAAGTGGGAATTGTGTACTGATCATTAGCACCAAGTATCATCAAGATTGGGTGAAAAAATATTTGCTGGTATTTCGGAAACTCGTTATTTCTTAGAAGCTTGGCAACCCCTCTCAATGAAAGTGCTTTTCCACACTCTGTGCCTTGGGCTACTTGAAGAGGAAACAAACCATAGAGACAAAACTGAGAACTCCGTTATTTTTTCAAGTCTCAAAGAGCTACTACAAACCATGTTGGATTTCGAGTTCCAAATTCATCTATCTATATATCAGAGAATCGAGGGAAACCTAAATATAAAAACTGCTACTGTAGACGAACGCTTCAACCTAGATGAACAAAATTTGGTGAGCCAAGTGGGATTTGTGTACTCAACATTAGCACCAAGTATCATCAAGTTTGGGTGAAAAAATATTTGCTGGTATTTCGGAAACTCGTTATTTCTTAGAAGCTTGGCAACCCCTCTCAATGAAAGTGCTTTTCCACAGTGAGTGCCTTTGGCTACTTGAAGAGGAAACAAACCATAGAGACAAAACTGAGAACTCCGTTATTTTTTCAAGTTTCAAAGAGCTACTACAAACCATGATGGATTTAGAGTTCCAAATTCATCTATCTATATATGAGATAACAGAGGGAAACCTAAATATAAAAACTGCTACTGTAGACGAACGCTTCAACCTAAAAGAACAAAATTTGGTGCGCCAAGTGGGATTTGTGTACTGATCATTACCACCAAGTATCATCCAGATTCGGTGAAAAAATATTTGCTGGTATTTGAGAAACTCGTAATTTCTTAGAAGCTTGGCAACCCCTCTCAATTAAAGTGCTTTTCCACAGTCTGTGCCTAGGGCTACTTGAAGAGGAAACAAACAATAGAGACAAAACTGAGAACTCCTTTATTTTGTCAAGTTTCAAAGAGCTACTACAAACCATGTTGGAATTAGAGTTCCAAATTCATCTATCTATATATGAGAGAACAGAGTGAAACCTAAATATAAAAACTGCTACTGTAGACGAACGCTTCAACCTAGAAGAACAAAATTTGGTGAGCCAAGTGGGATTTGTGTACTGATCATTACCACCAAGTATCATCAAGATTGGGTGAAAAAATATTTGCTGGTATTTCAGAAAATCGTTATTTCTTAGAAGCATGGCAACCCCTCTCAATGAAAGTGCTTTTCCACAGTCTGTGCCTAGGGCTACTTGAAGAGGAAACAAACCATAGCGACAAAACAGAGAACTCCTTTATGTTGTCAAGTTTCAAAGAGCTACTACAAACCATGTTGGATTTAGAGTTATAAATTCATCTTTCTTTATAGGAGAGAACAGAGGGAAACCTAAATATAAAAACTGCTACTATAGACGAACGCTTCAACCTAGAAGAACAAAATTTGGTGAGCCACGTGGGAATTGTGTACTGATCATTAGCACCAAGTATCATCAAGATTGGGTGAAAAAATATTTGCTGGTATTTCGGAAACTCGTTATTTCTTAGAAGCTTGGCAACCCCTCTCAATGAAAGTGCTTTTCCACAGTCTGTGCCTAGGGCTAGTTGAAGAGGAAACAAACCATAGAGACAAAACTGAGAACTCCTTTATTTTGTCAAGTTTCAAGGAGCTACTACAAACCTTGTTGGATTTAGAGTTCCAAATTCATCTATCTATATGGGAGAGAACAGAGGGAAACCTAAATATAAAAACTGATAGTGTAGACGAACGCTTCAACCTAGAAGAACAAAATTTGGTGAGCCAAGTGGGATTTGTGTACTGATCATTACCACCAAGTATCATTAATATTGGGTGAAAAAATATTTGCTGGTATTTCGGAAACTCGTTATTTCTTAGAAGCTTGGCAACCCCTCTCACTGAAAGTGCTTTTCCACACTCTGTGCCTTGGGCTACTTGAAGAGGAAACAAACCATAGAGATAAAACTGAGAACTCCGTTATTTTTTCAAGTCTCAAAGAGCTACTACAAACCATGTTGGATTTCAGGTTCCAAATTCATCTATCTATATATCAGAGAATCGAGGGAAACCTAAATATAAAAACTGCTACTGTAAACGAACGCTTCAACCTAGATGAACAAAATTTGGTGAGCCAAGTGGGATTTGTGTACTCAACATTAGCACCAAGTATCATCAAGTTTGGGTGAAAAAATATTTGCTGGTATTTCGGAAACTCGTTATTTCTTAGAAGCTTGGCAACACCTCTCAATGAAAGTGCTTTTCCACAGTCTGTGCCTAGGGCTAGTTGAAGAGGAAACAAACCATAGAGACAAAACTGAGAACTCCTTTATTTTGTCAAGTTTTAAAGAGCTACTACAAACCATGTTGGATTTAGAATTCCAAATTCATCTATCTATATGGGAGAGAACAGAGGGACACCTAAATGTAAAAACTGCTACTGTAGACGAACGCTTCAACATAGAAGAACAAAATTTGGTGAGCCAAGTGGGATTTGTGTACTGATCATTAGCACCAAGTATCAGCAAGATTGGGTGAAAAAATATTTGCTGGTATTTCGGAACCTCGTTATTTCTTAGAAGCTTGGCAACCCCTCTCAATGAAAGTGCTTTTCCACAGTGAGTGCCTTTGGCTACTTGAAGAGGAAACAAACCATAGAGACAAAACTGAGAACTCCGTTATTTTTTCAAGTTTCAAAGAGCTACTACAAACCATGATGGATTTAGAGTTCCAAATTCATCTATCTATATAGGAGAGAACAGAGGGAAAAATAAGTATAAAAATTGCTACTGTAGACGAATGCTTCAACCTAGAAGAACAAAATTTGGTGAGCCTAGTGGGATTTGTGTACTGATCATTACCACCAAGTATCATCCAGATTCGGTGAAAAAATATTTGCTGGTATTTGAGAAACTCGTAATTTCTTAGAAGCTTGGCAACCCCTCTCAATGAAAGTGCTTTTCCACAGTCTGTGCCTAGGGCTACTTGAAGAGGAAACAAACAATAGAGACAAAACTGAGAACTCCTTTATTTTGTCAAGTTTCAAAGAGCTACTACAAACCATGTTGGATTTAGAGTTCCAAATTCATCTATCTATATAAGAGAGAACAGAGGGTAACCTAAATATAGAAACTGCTAATGTAGACGAACGCTTCAACCTAGAAGAACAAAATTTGGTGAGCCAAGTTGGAAATGTGTTCTAATCATTACCTCCAAGTATCATCAAGATTGGGTGAAAAAATATTTGCTGGTATTTCGGAAACTCGTTATTTCTTAGAAGATTGGCAACCCCTCTCAATGAAAGTGCTTTTCCAAGGTCTGTGCCTAGGGCTACTTGAGGAGGAAACAAACCATAGAGACAAAACTGAGAACTCCGTTATTTTTTCAAGTGTCAAAGAGCTACTACAAACCATGTTGGAATTAGAGTTCCAAATTCATCTATCTATATATGAGAGAACAGAGTGAAACCTAAATATAAAAACTGCTACTGTAGACGAACGCTTCAACTTAGAAGAACAAAATTTGGTGAGCCAAGTGGGATTTGTGTACTGATCATTACCACCAAGTACCATCAAGATTGGGTGAAAAAATATTTGCTGGTATTTCGGAAAATCGTTATTTCTTAGAAGCTTGGCAACCCCTCTCAATGAAAGTGCTTTTCCACAGTCTGTGCCTAGGGCTACTTGAAGAGGAAACAAACCATAGCGACAAAACTGAGAACTCCTTTATTTTGTCAAGTTTCAAAGAGCTACTACAAACCATGTTGGATTTAGAGTTATAAATTCATCTTTCTTTATAGGAGAGAACAGAGGGAAACCTAAATATAAAAACTGCTACTATAGACGAACGATTCAACCTAGAAGAACAAAATTTGGTGAGCCAAGTGGGAATTGTGTACTGATCATTAGCACCAAGTATCATCAAGATTGGGTGAAAAAATATTTGCTGGTATTTCGGAAACTCGTTATTTCTTAGAAGCTTGGCAAGCCCTCTCAATGAAAGTGCTTTTCCACAGTCTGTGCCTAGGGCTAGTTGAAGAGGAAACAAACCATAGAGACAAAACTGAGAACTCCTTTATTTTGTCAAGTTTCAAGGAGCTACTACAAACCTTGTTGGATTTAGAGTTCCAAATTCATCTATCTATATGGGAGAGAACAGAGGGAAACCTAAATATAAAAACTGATACTGTAGACGAACGCTTCAACCTAGAAGAACAAAATTTGGTGAGCCAAGTGGGATTTGTGTACTGATCATTACCACGAAGTATCATTAAGATTGGGTGAAAAAATATTTGCTGGTATTTCGGAAACTCGTTATTTCTTAGAAGCTTGGCAACCCCTCTCAATGAAATTGCTTTCCACAGTCTCTGCCTAGGGCTACTTGAAGAGGAAACAAACCATAGAGACAAAACTGAGAACTCCTTTATTTTGTCAAGTTTCAAAGAGCTACTACAAACCATGTTGGATTTAGAGTTCCAAATTCATCTATCTATGTATCAGAGAATCGAGGAAAACCTAAATATAAAAACTGCTACTGTAGACGAACGCTTCAACCTAGAAGAACAAAATTTGGTGAGCCAAGTGTAATTTGTGTACAGATCATTATCACCAAGTATCATCAAGATTGGGTGAATAAATATTTGCTGGTATTTCGGAAACTCGTTATTTCTTAGAAGCTTGGCAACCCATCTCAATGAAAGTGCTTTTCCACAGTGTGTGCCTAGGGCTACTTGAAGAGGAAACAAACCATAGAGACAAAACTGAGAACTCCTTTATTTTGTCAAGTCTCAAAGAGCTACTAGAAACCATGTTGGATTTAGAGTTCCAAATTCATCTATCTATATATGAGAGAACAGAGGGAAACCTAAATATAAAAACTGCTACTGTAGACGAACGCTTCAACCTAAAAGAACAAAATTTGGTGAGCCAAGTGGGATTTGTGTACTGATCATTAGCACCAAGTATCATCAAGATTGGGTGAATAAATATTTGCTGGTATTTCGGAAACTCGTTATTTCTTAGAAGCTTGGCAACCCCTCTCAATGAAATTGCTTTCCACAGTCTCTGCCTAGGGCTACTTGAAGAGGAAACAAACCATAGAGACAAAACTGAGAACTCCGTTATTTTTTCAAGTTTCAAAGAGCTACTACAAACCATGTTGGATTTAGAGTTCTAAATGCATCTATCTATATAGGAGAGAACAGAGGGAAAAATAAGTGTATAAACTGCTACTGTAGACGAACGCGTCAACCTAGAAGAACAGAATTTGGTGAGCCTAGTGGGATTTGTGTACTGATCATTACCACCAAGTATCATCCAGATTGGTGAAAAAATATTTGCTGGTATTTGAGAAACTCGTAATTTCTTAGAAGCTTGGCAACCCCTCTCAATGAAAGTGCTTTTCCACAGTCTGTGCCTAGGGCTACTTGAAGAGGAAACAAACAAGAGAGACAAAACTGAGAACTCCTTTATTTTGTCAATTTTCAAAGAGCTACTACAAACCATGTTGGATTTAGAGTTATAAATTCATCTTTCTTTATAGGAGAGAACAGAGGGAAACCTAAATATAAAAACTGCTACTATAGACGAACGATTCAACCTAGAAGAACAAAATTTGGTGAGCCAAGTGGGAATTGTGTACTGATCATTAGCACCAAGTATCATCAAGATTGGGTGAAAAAATATTTGCTGGTATTTCGGAAACTCGTTATTTCTTAGAAGCTTGGCAACCCCTCTCAATGAAAGTGCTTTTCCATAGTCTGTGCCTAGGGCTAGTTGAAGAGGAAACAAACCATAGAGACAAAACTGAGAACTCCTTTATTTTGTCAAGTTTCAAGGAGCTACTACAAACCTTGTTGGATTTAGAGTTCCAAATTCATCTATCTATATGGGAGAGAACAGAGGAAAACCTAAATATAAAAACTGATACTGTAGACGAACGCTTCAACCTAGAAGAACAAAATTTGGTGAGCCAAGTAGGATTTGTGTACTGATCATTACCACCAAGTATCATTAAGATTGGGTGAAAAAATATTTGCTGGTATTTCGGAAACTCGTTATTTCTTAGAAGCTTGGCAACCCCTCTCAATGAAATTGCTTTCCACAGTCTCTGCCTAGGGCTACTTGAAGAGGAAACCAACCATAGAGACAAAACTGAGAACTCCTTTATTTTGTCAAGTTTCAAAGAGCTACTACAAACCATGTTGGATTTAGAGTTCCAAATTCATCTATCTATGTATCAGAGAATCGAGGGAAACCTAAATATAAAAACTGCTACTGTAGACGAACGCTTCAACCAAGAAGAACAAAATTTGGTGAGCCAAGTGTAATTTGTGTACAGATCATTATCAACAAGTATCATCAAGATTGGGTGAATAAATATTTGCTGGTATTTCGGAAACTCGTTATTTCTTAGAAGCTTGGCAACCCATCTCAATGAAAGTGCTTTTCCACAGTGTGTGCCTAGGGCTAGTTGAAGAGGAAACAAACCATAGAGACAAAACTGAGAACTCCTTTATTTTGTCAAGTCTCAAAGAGCTACTACAAACCATGTTGGATTTAGAGTTCCAAATTCATCCATCTATATATGAGAGAACAGAGGGAAACCTAAATATAAAAACTGCTACTGTAGACGAACGCTTCAACCTAAAAGAACAAAATTTGGTGAGCCACGTGGGATTTGTGTACTGATCATTACCACCAGGTATCATCAAGATTGGGTGAAAAAATATTTTCTGGTATTTCGGAAACTCGTTTTTTCTTAGAAGCTTGGCAACCCCTCTCAATGAAAGTGCTTTTCCACAGTGAGTGCCTAGGACTACTTGAAGAGGAAACAAACCATAGAGACAAAACTGAGAACTCCGTTATTTTTTCAAGTTTCAAAGAGCTACTACAAACCATGTTGGATTTAGAGTTCCAAATTCATCTATCTATATAGGAGAGAACAGAGGGAAAAATAAGTATAAAAACTGCTACTGTAGACGAACGCGTCAACCTAGAAGAACAGAATTTGGTGAGCCTAGTGGGATTTGTGTACTGATCATTACCACCAAGTATCATCCAGATTGGTGAAAAAATATTTGCTGGTATTTGAGAAACTCGTAATTTCTTAGAAGCTTGGCAACCCCTCTCAATGAAAGTGCTTTTCCACAGTCTGTGCCTAGGGCTACTTGAAGAGGAAACAAAAAATAGAGACAAAACTGAGAACTCCTTTATTTTGTCAAGTTTCAAAGAGCTACTAGAAACCATGTTGGATTCGAGTTCCAAATTCATCTATCTATAGGAGAGAACAGAGGGTAACCTAAATATAAAAACTGCTACTGTAGACGAATGCTTCAACCTAGAATAACAAAATTTGGTGAGCCAAGTTGGAAATGTGTAGTAATCATTACCTCCAAGTATCATCAAGATTGGGTGAAAAAATATTTGCTGGTATTTCGGAAACTCGTTATTTCTTAGACGATTGGCAACCCCTCTCAATGAAAGTGCTTTTCCAAGGTCTGTGCCTAGGGCTACTTGAAGAGGAAACAAACCATAGCGACAAATCTGAGAACTCCTTTATTTTGTCAAGTTTCAAAGAGCTACTACAAACCATGTTGGATTTAGAGTTCCAAATTCATCTATCTATGTATCAGAGAATCGAGGGAAACCTAAATATAAAAACTGCTACTGTAGACGAACGCTTCAACCTAGAAGAACAAAATTTGGTGAGCCAAGTGTAATTTGTGTACAGATCATTATCAACAAGTATCATCAAGATTGGGTGAATAAATATTTGCTGGTATTTCGGAAACTCGTTATTTCTTAGAAACTTGGCAACCCATCTCAATGAAAGTGCTTTTCCACAGTGTGTGCCTAGGGCTACTTGAAGAGGAAACAAACCATAGAGACAAAACTGAGAACTCCTTTATTTTGTCAAGTCTCAAAGAGCTACTACAAACCATGTTGGATTTAGAGTTCCAAATTCATCTATCTATATATGAGAGAACAGAGGGAAACATAAATATAAAAACTGCTACTGTAGACGAACGCTTCAACCTAGAAGAACAAAATTTGGTGAGCCAAGTGTAATTTGTGTACAGATCATTATCAACAAGTATCATCAAGATTGGGTGAATAAATATTTGCTGGTATTTCGGAAACTCGTTATTTCTTAGAAACTTGGCAACCCATCTCAATGAAAGTGCTTTTCCACAGTGTGTGCCTAGGGCTACTTGAAGAGGAAACAAACCATAGCGACAAAACTGAGAACTCCGTTATTTTTTCAAGTTTCAAAGAGCTACTACAAACCATGTTGGATTTAGAGTTCCAAATTCATCTATCTATATAGGAGAGAACAGAGGGAAAAATAAGTATAAAAACTGCTACTGTAGACGAACGCGTCAACCTAGAAGAACAGAATTTGGTGAGCCTAGTGGGATTTGTGTACTGATCATTACCACCAAGTATCATCCAGATTGGTGAAAAAATATTTGCTGGTATTTGAGAAACTCGTAATTTCTTAGAAGCTTGGCAACCCCTCTCAATGAAAGTGCTTTTCCACAGTCTGTGCCTAGGGCTACTTGAAGAGGAAACAAACAATAGAGACAAAACTGAGAACTCCTTTATATTGTCAAGTTTCAAAGAGCTACTAGAAACCATGTTGGATTCGAGTTCCAAATTCATCTATCTATATAGGAGAGAACAGAGGGTAACCTAAATATAAAAACTGCTACTGTAGACGAACGCTTCAACCTAGAATAACAAAATTTGGTGAGCCAAGTTGGAAATGTGTACTAATCATTACCTCCAAGTATCATCAAGATTGGGTGAAAAAATATTTGCTGGTATTTCGGAAACTCGTTATTTCTTAGACGATTGGCAACCCCTCTCAATGAAAGTGCTTTTCCAAGGTCTGTGCCTAGGGCTACTTGAAGAGGAAACAAACCATAGAGACAAATCTGAGAACTCCTTTATTTTGTCAAGTTTCAAAGAGCTACTACAAACCATGTTGGATTTAGAGTTCCAAATTCATCTATCTATATATGAAAGAACAGAGTGAAACCTAAATATAAAAACTGCTACTGTAGAAGAACGCTTCAACCCAGAAGAACAAAATTTGGTGAGCCAAGTGGGATTTGTGTACTGATCATTACCACCAAGTATCATCAAGATTGGGTGAAAAAATTTTTGCTGGTATTTCGGAAACTCGTTATTTCTTAGAAGCTTGGCAACCCATCTCAATGAAAGTGCTTTTCCACATGTGTGCCTAGGGCTACTTGAAGAGGAAACAAACCATAGAGACAAAACTGAGAACTCCTTTATTTTGTCAAGTCTCAAAGAGCTACTAGAAACCATGTTGGATTTAGAGTTCCAAATTCATCTATCTATATATGAGAGAACAGAGGTCAACCTAAATATAAAAACTGCTACTGTAGAAGAACGCTTCAACCCAGAAGAACAAAATTTGGTGAGCCAAGTGGGATTTGTGTACTGATCATTACCACCAAGTATCATCAAGATTGGGTGAAAAAATTTTTGCTGGTATTTCGGAAACTCGTTATTTCTTAGAAACTTGGCAACCCATCTCAATGAAAGTGCTTTTCCACAGTGTGTGCCTAGGGCTACTTGAAGAGGAAACAAACCATAGAGACAAAACTGAGAACTCCTTTATTTTGTCAAGTCTCAAAGAGCTACTACAAACCATGTTGGATTTAGAGTTCCAAATTCATCTATCTATATATGAGAGAACAGAGGGAAACATAAATATAAAAACTGCTACTGTAGACGAACGCTTCAACCTAGAAGAACAAAATTTGGTGAGCCAAGTGTAATTTGTGTACAGATCATTATCAACAAGTATCATCAAGATTGGGTGAATAAATATTTGCTGGTATTTCGGAAACTCGTTATTTCTTAGAAACTTGGCAACCCATCTCAATGAAAGTGCTTTTCCACAGTGTGTGCCTAGGGCTACTTGAAGAGGAAACAAACCATAGCGACAAAACTGAGAACTCCGTTATTTTTTCAAGTTTCAAAGAGCTACTACAAACCATGTTGGATTTAGAGTTCCAAATTCATCTATCTATATAGGAGAGAACAGAGGGAAAAATAAGTATAAAAACTGCTACTGTAGACGAACGCGTCAACCTAGAAGAACAGAATTTGGTGAGCCTAGTGGGATTTGTGTACTGATCATTACCACCAAGTATCATCCAGATTGGTGAAAAAATATTTGCTGGTATTTGAGAAACTCGTAATTTCTTAGAAGCTTGGCAACCCCTCTCAATGAAAGTGCTTTTCCACAGTCTGTGCCTAGGGCTACTTGAAGAGGAAACAAACAATAGAGACAAAACTGAGAACTCCTTTATATTGTCAAGTTTCAAAGAGCTACTAGAAACCATGTTGGATTCGAGTTCCAAATTCATCTATCTATATAGGAGAGAACAGAGGGTAACCTAAATATAAAAACTGCTACTGTAGACGAACGCTTCAACCTAGAATAACAAAATTTGGTGAGCCAAGTTGGAAATGTGTACTAATCATTACCTCCAAGTATCATCAAGATTGGGTGAAAAAATATTTGCTGGTATTTCGGAAACTCGTTATTTCTTAGACGATTGGCAACCCCTCTCAATGAAAGTGCTTTTCCAAGGTCTGTGCCTAGGGCTACTTGAAGAGGAAACAAACCATAGAGACAAATCTGAGAACTCCTTTATTTTGTCAAGTTTCAAAGAGCTACTACAAACCATGTTGGATTTAGAGTTCCAAATTCATCTATCTATATATGAAAGAACAGAGTGAAACCTAAATATAAAAACTGCTACTGTAGAAGAACGCTTCAACCCAGAAGAACAAAATTTGGTGAGCCAAGTGGGATTTGTGTACTGATCATTACCACCAAGTATCATCAAGATTGGGTGAAAAAATTTTTGCTGGTATTTCGGAAACTCGTTATTTCTTAGAAGCTTGGCAACCCATCTCAATGAAAGTGCTTTTCCACATGTGTGCCTAGGGCTACTTGAAGAGGAAACAAACCATAGAGACAAAACTGAGAACTCCTTTATTTTGTCAAGTCTCAAAGAGCTACTAGAAACCATGTTGGATTTAGAGTTCCAAATTCATCTATCTATATATGAGAGAACAGAGGTCAACCTAAATATAAAAACTGCTACTGTAGACGAACGCTTCAACCTAAAAGAACAAAATTTGGTGAGCCAAGTGGGATTTGTGTACTGATCATTAGCACCAAGTATCATCAAGATTGTTTGAAAAAATATTTTCTGGTATTTCGGAAACTCGTTTTTTCTTAGAAGCTTGGCAACCCCTCTCAATGAAAGTGCTTTTCCACAGTGAGTGCCTAGGGCTACTTGAAGAGGAAACAAACCTTAGAGACAAAACTGAGAACTCCGTTATTTTTTCAAGTTTCAAAGAGCTACTACAAACCATGTTGGATTTAGAGTTCCAAATTCATCTATCTATATAGGAGAGAACAGAGGGAAAAATAAGTATAAAAACTGCTACTGTAGACGAACGCGTCAACATAGAAGAACAGAATTTGGTGAGCCTAGTGGGATTTGTGTACTGATCATTACCACCAAGTATCATCCAGATTGGTGAAAAAATATTTGCTGGTATTTGAGAAACTCGTAATTTCTTAGAAGCTTGGCAACCCCTCTCAATGAAAGTGCTTTTCCACAGTCTGTGCCTAGGGCTACTTGAAGAGGAAACAAACAATAGAGACAAAACTGAGAACTCCTTTATTTTGTCAAGTTTCAAAGAGCTACTAGAAACCATGTTGGATTCGAGTTCCAAATTCATCTATCTATATAGGAGAGAACAGAGGGTAACCTAAATATAAAAACTGCTACTGTAGACGAATGCTTCAACCTAGAATAACAAAATTTGGTGAGCCAAGTTGGAAATGTGTACTAATCATTACCTCCAAGTATCATCAAGATTGGGTGAAAAAATATTTGCTGGTATTTCGGAAACTCGTTATTTCTTAGACGATTGGCAACCCCTCTCAATGAAAGTGCTTTTCCAAGGTCTGTGCCTAGGGCTACTTGAAGAGGAAACAAACCATAGAGACAAATCTGAGAACTCCTTTATTTTGTCAAGTTTCAAAGAGCTACTACAAACCATGTTGGATTTAGAGTTCCAAATTCATCTTTCTTTATAGGAGAGAACAGAGGGAAACCTAAATATAAAAACTGCTACTGTAGACGAACTCTTCAAACTAGAAGAACAAAATTTGGTGAGCCAAGTGGGATTTGTGTACTGATCATTACCACCAAGTATCATCAAGATTTTTTGAATAAATATTTGCTGGTATTTCGGAAACTCGTTATTTCCTAGAAGCTTGGCAACCCATCTCAATGAAAGTGCTTTTCCACAGTGTGTGCCTAGGGCTACTTGAAGAGGAACAAAAAATAGAGACAAAACTGAGAACTCCTTTATTTTGTCAAGTTTCAAAGAGCTACTACAAACCATGTTGGATTTAGAGTTATAAATTCATCTTTCTTTATAGGAGAGAACATAGGGAAACCTAAATATAAAAACTGCTACTATAGACGAACGATTCAACCTAGAAGAACAAAATTTGGTGAGATAAGTGGGATTTGTGTACTGATCATTAGCACCAAGTATCATCAAGATTGGGTGAAAAAATATTTTCTGGTATTTCGGAAACTCGTTTTTTCTTAGAAGCTTGGCAACCCCTCTCAATGAAAGTGCTTTTCCACAGTGAGTGCCTAGGGCTACTTGAAGAGGAAACAAACCATAGAGACAAAACTGAGAACTCCGTTATTTTTTCAAGTTTCAAAGAGCTACTACAAACCATGATGGATTTAGAGTTCCAAATTCATCTATCTATATAGGAGAGAACAGAGGGAAAAATAAGTATAAAAACTGCTACTGTAGACGAATGCTTCAACCTAGAAGAACAAAATTTGGTGAGCCTAGTGGGATTTGTGTACTGATCATTACCACCAAGTATCATCCAGATTCGGTGAAAAAATATTTGCTGGTATTTGAGAAACTCGTAATTTCTTAGAAGCTTGGCAACCCCTCTAAATGAAAGTGCTTTTCCACAGTCTGTGCCTAGGGCTACTTGAAGAGGAAACAAACAATAGAGACAAAACTGAGAACTCCTTTATTTTGTCAAGTTTCAAAGAGCTACTACAAACCATGTAGGATTTCGAGTTCCAAATTCATCTATCTATATAGGAGAGAACAGAGGGTAACCTAAATATAAAAACTGCTACTGTAGACGAACGCTTCAACCTAGAATAACAAAATTTGGTGAGACAAGTTGGAAATGTGTACTAATCATTACCTCCAAGTATCATCAAGATTGGGTGAAAAAATATTTGCTGGTATTTCGGAAACTCGTTATTTCTTAGACGATTGGCAACCCCTCTCAATGAAAGTGCTTTTCCACAGTCTGTGCCTAGGGCTACTTGAAGAGGAAACAAACCATAGCGACAAAACTGAGAACTCCTTTATTTTGTCAAGTTTCAAAGAGCTACTACAAACCATGTTGGATTTAGAGTTATAAATTCATCTTTCTTTATAGGAGAGAACAGAGGGAAACCTAAATATAAAAACTGCTACTATAGACGAACGATTCAACCTAGAAGAACAAAATTTGGTGAGCCAAGTGGGAATTGTGTACTGATCATTAGCACCAAGTATCATCAAGATTGGGTGAAAAAATATTTGCTGGTATTTCGGAAACTCGTTATTTCTTAGAAGCTTGGCAACCCCTCTCAATGAAAGTGCTTTTCCACAGTCTGTGCCTAGGGCTAGTTGAAGAGGAAACAAACCATAGAGACAAAACTGAGAACTCCTTTATTTTGTCAAGTTTCAAGGAGCTACTACAAACCTTGTTGGATTTAGAGTTCCAAATTCATCTATCTATATGGGAGAGAACAGAGGGAAACCTAAATATAAAAACTGATACTGTAGACGAACGATTCAACCTAGAAGAACAAAATTTGGTGAGCCAAGTGGGAATTGTGTACTGATCATTAGCACCAAGTATGATCAAGATTGGGTGAAAAAATATTTGCTGGTATTTCGGAAACTCGTTATTTCTTAGAAGCTTGGCAACCCCTCTCAATGAAATTGCTTTCCACAGTCTCTGCCTAGGGCTACTTGAAGAGGAAACAAACCATAGAGACAAAACTGAGAACTCCTTTATTTTGTCAAGTTTCAAAGAGCTACTACAAACCATGTTGGATTTAGAGTTCCAAATTCATCTATCTATGTATCAGAGAATCGAGGGAAACCTAAATATAAAAACTGCTACTGTAGACGAACGCTTCAACCTAGAAGAACAAAATTTGGTGAGCCAAGTGTAATTTGTGTACAGATCATTATCAACAAGTATCATCAAGATTGGGTGAATAAATATTTGCTGGTATTTCGGAAACTCGTTATTTCTTAGAAGCTTGGCAACCCATCTCAATGAAAGTGCTTTTCCACAGTGTGTGCCTAGGGCTACTTGAAGAGGAAACAAACCATAGAGACAAAACTGAGAACTCCTTTATTTTGTCAAGTCTCAAAGAGCTACTAGAAACCATGTTGGATTTAGAGTTCCAAATTCATCTATCTATATATGAGAGAACAGAGGGAAACCTAAATATAAAAACTGCTACTGTAGACGAACGCTTCAACATAAAAGAACAAAATTTGGTGAGCCAAGTGGGATTTGTGTACTGATCATTAGCACCAAGTATCATCAAGATTGGGTGAAAAAATATTTTTGGTATTTCGGAAACTCGTTTTTTCTTAGAAGCTTGGCAACCCCTCTCAATGAAAGTGCTTTTCCACAGTGAGTGCCTAGGGCTACTTGAAGAGGAAACAAACCTTAGAGACAAAACTGAGAACTCCGTTATTTTTTCAAGTTTCAAAGAGCTACTACAAACCATGTTGGATTTAGAGTTCCAAATTCATCTATCTATATATGAGAGAACAGAGGGAAACCTAAATATAAAAACTGCTACTGTAGACGAACGCTTCAACCTAAAAGAACAAAATTTGGTGAGAAAAGTGGGATTTGTGTACTGATCATTACCACCAAGTATCATCAAGATTGGGTGAAAAAATATTTGCTGGTATTTCGGAAACTCGTTATTTCTTAGAAGCTTGGCAACCCCTCTCAATGAAAGTGCTTTTCCACAGTCTGTGCCTAGGGCTACTTGAAGAGAAAACAAACCATAGCGAGAAAACTGAGAACTCCTTTATTTTGTCAAGTTTCAAAGAGCTACTACAAACCATGTTGGATTTAGAGTTCCAAATTCATCTTTCTTTATAGGAGAGAACAGAGGGAAACCTAAATATAAAAACTGCTACTGTAGACGAACTCTTCAAACTAGAAGAACAAAATTTGGTGAGCCAAGTGGGATTTGTGTACTGATCATTACCACCAAGTATCATCAAGATTTTTTGAATAAATATTTGCTGGTATTCGGAAACTCGTTATTTCCTAGAAGCTTGGCAACCCATCTCAATGAAAGTGCTTTTCCACAGTGTGTGCCTAGGGCTACTTGAAGAGGAACAAAAAATAGAGACAAAACTGAGAACTCCTTTATTTTGTCAAGTTTCAAAGAGCTACTACAAACCATGTTGGATTTAGAGTTATAAATTCATCTTTCTTTATAGGAGAGAACATAGGGAAACCTAAATATAAAAACTGCTACTATAGACGAACGATTCAACCTAGAAGAACAAATTTGGTGAGATAAGTGGGATTTGTGTACTGATCATTAGCACCAAGTATCATCAAGATTGGGTGAAAAAATATTTTCTGGTATTTCGGAAACTCGTTTTTTCTTAGAAGCTTGGCAACCCCTCTCAATGAAAGTGCTTTTCCACAGTGAGTGCCTAGGGCTACTTGAAGAGGAAACAAACCATAGAGACAAAACTGAGAACTCCGTTATTTTTTCAAGTTTCAAAGAGCTACTACAAACCATGATGGATTTAGAGTTCCAAATTCATCTATCTATATAGGAGAGAACAGAGGGAAAAATAAGTATAAAAACTGCTACTGTAGACGAATGCTTCAACCTAGAAGAACAAAATTTGGTGAGCCTAGTGGGATTTGTGTACTGATCATTACCACCAAGTATCATCCAGATTCGGTGAAAAAATATTTGCTGGTATTTGAGAAACTCGTAATTTCTTAGAAGCTTGGCAACCCCTCTAAATGAAAGTGCTTTTCCACAGTCTGTGCCTAGGGCTACTTGAAGAGGAAACAAACAATAGAGACAAAACTGAGAACTCCTTTATTTTGTCAAGTTTCAAAGAGCTACTACAAACCATGTAGGATTTCGAGTTCCAAATTCATCTATCTATATAGGAGAGAACAGAGGGTAACCTAAATATAAAAACTGCTACTGTAGACGAACGCTTCAACCTAGAATAACAAAATTTGGTGAGACAAGTTGGAAATGTGTACTAATCATTACCTCCAAGTATCATCAAGATTGGGTGAAAAAATATTTGCTGGTATTTCGGAAACTCGTTATTTCTTAGACGATTGGCAACCCCTCTCAATGAAAGTGCTTTTCCACAGTCTGTGCCTAGGGCTACTTGAAGAGGAAACAAACCATAGCGACAAAACTGAGAACTCCTTTATTTTGTCAAGTTTCAAAGAGCTACTACAAACCATGTTGGATTTAGAGTTATAAATTCATCTTTCTTTATAGGAGAGAACAGAGGGAAACCTAAATATAAAAACTGCTACTATAGACGAACGATTCAACCTAGAAGAACAAAATTTGGTGAGCCAAGTGGGAATTGTGTACTGATCATTAGCACCAAGTATCATCAAGATTGGGTGAAAAAATATTTGCTGGTATTTCGGAAACTCGTTATTTCTTAGAAGCTTGGCAACCCCTCTCAATGAAAGTGCTTTTCCACAGTCTGTGCCTAGGGCTAGTTGAAGAGGAAACAAACCATAGAGACAAAACTGAGAACTCCTTTATTTTGTCAAGTTTCAAGGAGCTACTACAAACCATGTTGGATTTAGAGTTCCAAATTCATCTATCTATATGGGAGAGAACAGAGGGCAACCTAAATATAAAAACTGATACTGTAGACGAACGATTCAACCTAGAAGAACAAAATTTGGTGAGCCAAGTGGGAATTGTGTACTGATCATTAGCACCAAGTATCATCAAGATTGGGTGAAAAAATATTTGCTGGTATTTCGGAAACTCGGTTATTTCT
>NW_027511044.1:0-28833 GCF_048772815.1 Callospermophilus lateralis | reverse complement strand
TGGCTGCCCAACTTTCACTCTTCTAGGTTCAAGCGTTCGTTTCCAGTAACAGTTTGAATTTTTAGGTTTCACTCTGTTTTCTGCTATACAGATAGATGTGTTTGAAACTCTAAATCAAACACGGTTTGTGCTAGATCCGTGAAACTTGACAAGATTAAGTAGTTCTCAGTTCTATCTGTATGGTTTGTTTCCTCTTGAAGTACCAAATGCAGAGACTGGCGAAGAACACTTTCGTTTGAAAGGGGTTGCCAAGCTTCCAAAAAACTTCTCGTTTGCTGAAATCTCAGCAACCATTTTTTCACCAAATCTTGATGATACTTGGTGGTAATGATCAGATCACTAAGCCCACTTGGCTGCCCAATTTTCACTCTTCTAGGTTCAAGCGTTCGTTTCCAGTAACACTTTGAATTTTTAGGTTTCACTCTGTTTTCTGCTATATAGATAGATGTGTTTGAAACTCTAAATCAAACACGGTTTGTGCTAGCTCCGTGAAACTTGACAAAATGAAGTAGTTCTAAGTTCTATCTCTATGGTTTGTTTTTTCATGAAGTACCAAATGCAGAGACTGGCGAAGAACACTTTCGTTTGAAAGGGGTTGCCATGCTTCCAAAAAACTACTAGTTTGCTGAAATCTCAGCAAACATTTTTTCACCAAATCTTGATGATACTTGGTGGTAATGATCAGTTCACTAATCCCACTTGGCTGCCCAACTTTCACTCTTCTAGGTTCAAGCGTTCGTTTCCAGTAACAGTTTGAATTTTTAGGTTTCACTCTGTTTTCTGCTATATAGATAGATGTGTTTGAAACTCTAAATCAAACACGTTTTGTGCTAACTCCGTGAAACTTGACAAAATGAAGTAGTTCTAAGTTCTATCTCTATGGTTTGTTTCCTCTTGAAGTACCAAATGCAGAGACTGGCGAAGAACACTTTCGTTTGAAAGGGGTTGCCAAGCTTCCAAAAAACTACTAGTTTGCTGAAATCTCAGCAACCATTTTTTCACCAAATCTTGATGATACTTGGTGGTAATGATCAGTTCACTAAGCCCACTTGGCTGCCCAACTTTCAATCTTCTAGGTTCAAGCGTTCGTTTTCATTAACACTTTGAATTTTTAGGTTTCACTCTGTTTTCTGCTATACAGATAGATGTGTTTGAAACTCTAAATCAAACACGGTTTGTGCTAGCTCCGTGAAACTTGACAAAATGAAGTAGTTCTAAGTTCTATCTCTATGGTTTGTTTCCTCTTGAAGTACCCCATGCAGAGACTGGCGAAAAACACTTTCGTTGGAAAGGTGTTGCCATGCTTCCAAAAAACTACTAGTTTGCTGAAATCTCAGCAAACATTTTTTCACCAAAACTTGATGATACTTGGTGGAAATGATCAGTTCACTAATCCCACTTGGCTGCCCAACTTTCACTCTTCTAGGTTCAAGCGTTCGTTTCCAGTAACAGTTTGAATTTTTAGGTTTCACTCTGTTTTCTGCTATATAGATAGATGTGTTTGAAACTCTAAATCAAACACGGTTTGTGCTAGCTCCGTGAAACTTGACAAAATGAAGTAGTTCTAAGTTCTATCTCTATGGTTTTTTTCCTCTTGAAGTACCCCATGCAGAGACTGGCGAAGAACACTTTCGTTTGAAAGGGGTTGCCAAGCTTCCAAAAAACTACTCGTTTGCTGAAATCTCAGCAAACATTTTTTCACCAAATCTTGATGATACTTGGTGGTAATGATCAGTTCACTAATCCCACTTGGCTGCCCAACTTTCACTCTTCTAGGTTCAAGCGTTCGTTTCCAGTAACAGTTTGAATTTTTAGGTTTCACTCTGTTTTCTGCTATATAGATAGATGTGTTTGAAACTCTAAATCAAACACGGTTTGTGCTAGCTCCTTGAAACTTGACAAAATGAAGTAGTTCTAAGTTCTATCTCTATGGTTTGTTTCCTCTTGAAGTACCCCATGCAGAGACTGGCGAAAAACACTTTCGTTTGAAAGGGGTTGCCATGCTTCCAAAAAACTACTAGTTTGCTGAAACCTCAGCAAACATTTTTTCACCAAATCTTGATGATACTTGGTGGTAATGATCAGTTCACTAATCCCACTTGGCTGCCCAATTTTCACTCTTCTAGGTTCAAGCGTTCGTTTCCAGTAACAGTTTGAATTTTTAGGTTTCACTCTGTTTTCTGCTATATAGATAGATGTGTTTGAAACTCTAAATCAAACACGGTTTGTGCTAGCTCCTTGAAACTTGACAAAATGAAGTAGTTGTTAATTCTATCTCTATGGTTTTTTTCCTCTTGAAGTACCCCATGCAGAGACTGGCGAAAAACACTTTCGTTTGAAAGGGGTTGCCAAGCTTCCCAAAAACTACTAGTTTGCTGAAATCTCAGCTAACATTTTTTCACCAAATCTTGATGATACTTGGTGGTAATGATCAGTTCACTAATCCCACTTGGCTGCCCAAATTTTATTCTTCTAGGTTGAAGCTTTCGTTTCCAGTGACTGTTTGAATTTTTTGTTTCACTCTGTTTTCTCCAACATAGATAGCTGTGTTTGGAATTCTAAATCAAACACGGTTTGTGCTAGCTCCTTGAAACTTGACCAAATGAAGTAGTTCTAAGTTCTATCTCTATGGTTTGTTTCCTCTTGAAGTACCCCATGCAGAGACTGGCGAAGAACACTTTCGTTTGAAAGGGGTTGCCAAGCTTCCAAAAAACTACTCGTTTGCTGAAATCTCAGCAAACATTTTTTCACCAAATCTTGATGATACTTGGTGGTAATGATCAGATCACTAAGCCCACTTGGCTGCCCAATTTTCACTCTTCTAGGTTCAAGCGTTCGTTTCCAGTAACACTTTGAATTTTTAGGTTTCACTCTGTTTTCTGCTATATAGATAGATGTGTTTGAAACTCTAAATCAAACACGGTTTGTGCTAGCTCCTTGAAACTTGACCAAATGAAGTAGTTCTAAGTTCTATCTCTATGGTTTGTTTCCTCTTGAAGTACCCCATGCAGAGACTGGCGAAAAACACTTTCGTTTGAAAGGGGTGCCATGCTTCCAAAAAACTACTAGTTTGCTGAAATCTCAGCAAACATTTTTTCACCAAATCTTGATGATACTTTGTGGTAATGCTCAGTTCACTAATCCCACTTGGCTGCCCAACTTTCACTCTTCTAGGTTCAAGCGTTCGTTTCCAGTAACAGTTTGAATTTTTAGGTTTCACTCTGTTTTCTGCTATACAGATAGATGTGTTTGAAACTCTAAATCAAACACGGTTTGTGCTAGCTCCTTGAAACTTGACAAAATGAAGTAGTTCTAAGTTCTATCTCTATGGTTTGTTTCCTCTTGAAGTACCCCATGCAGAGACTGGCGAAAAACACTTTCGTTTGAAAGGGGTTGCCATGCTTCCAAAAAAGTAGTAGTTTGCTGAAATCTCAGCAAATATTTTTTCACCAAATCTTGATGATACTTGGTGGTAATGATGAGTTCACTAATCCCACTTGGCTGCCCAATTTTCACTCTTCTAGGTTCAAGCGTTCGTTTCCAGTAACAGTTTGAATTTTTAGGTTTCACTCTGTTTTCTGCTATATAGATAGATGTGTTTGAAACTCTAAATCAAACACGGTTTGTGCTAGCTCCTTGAAACTTGACAAAATGAAGTAGTTGTTAATTCTATCTCTATGGTTTTTTTCCTCTTGAAGTACCCCATGCAGAGACTGGCGAAGAACACTTTCGTTTGAAAGGGGTTGCCAAGCTTCCAAAAAACTACTAGTTTGCTGAAATCTCAGCAAACATTTTTTCACCAAATCTTGATGATACTTGGTGGTAATGATCAGTTCACTAATCCCACTTGGCTGCCCAAATTTTATTCTTCTAGGTTGAAGCTTTCGTTTCCAGTGACTGTTTGAATTTTTAGGTTTCACTCTGTTTTCTGCTACATAGATAGATGTGTTTGAAACTCTAAATCAAACACGGTTTGTGCTAGCTCCGTGAAACTTGACAAAATGAAGTAGTTCTAAGTTCTATCTCTATGGTTTGTTTTTTCATGAAGTACCAAATGCAGAGACCGGCGAAGAACACTTTCGTTTGAAAGGGGTTGCCATGCTTCCAAAAAACTACTAGTTTGCTGAAATCTCAGCAAACATTTTTTCACCAAATCTTGATGATACTTGGTGGTAATGATCAGTTCACTAATCCCACTTGGCTGCCCAACTTTCAATCTTCTAGGTTCAAGCGTTCCTTTTCAGTAACACTTTGAATTTTTAGGTTTCACTCTGTTTTCTGCTATATAGATAGATGTGTTTGAAACTCTAAATCAAACACGGTTTGTGCTAGCTCCTTGAAACTTGACAAAATGAAGTAGTTCTAAGTTCTATCTCTATGGTTTGTTTCCTCTTGAAGTACCCCATGCAGAGACTGGCGAAAAACACTTTCGTTTGAAAGGGGTTGCCATGCTTCCAAAAAACTACTAGTTTGCTGAAACCTCAGCAAACATTTTTTCACCAAATCTTGATGATACTTGGTGGTAATGATCAGTTCACTAATCCCACTTGGCTGCCCAATTTTCACTCTTCTAGGTTCAAGCGTTCGTTTCCAGTAACAGTTTGAATTTTTAGGTTTCACTCTGTTTTCTGCTATATAGATAGATGTGTTTGAAACTCTAAATCAAACACGGTTTGTGCTAGCTCCTTGAAACTTGACAAAATGAAGCAGTTGTTAATTCTATCTCTATGGTTTTTTTCCTCTTGAAGTACCCCATGCAGAGACTGGCGAAAAACACTTTCGTTTGAAAGGGGTTGCCAAGCTTCCCAAAAACTACTAGTTTGCTGAAATCTCAGCTAACATTTTTTCACCAAATCTTGATGATACTTGGTGGTAATGATCAGTTCACTAATCCCACTTGGCTGCCCAAATTTTATTCTTCTAGGTTGAAGCTTTCGTTTCCAGTGACTGTTTGAATTTTTAGGTTTCACTCTGTTTTCTGCTACATAGATAGATGTGTTTGAAACTCTAAATCAAACACGGTTTGTGCTAGCTCCGTGAAACTTGACAAAATGAAGTAGTTCTAAGTTCTATCTCTATGGTTTGTTTTTTCATGAAGTACCAAATGCAGAGACCGGCGAAGAACACTTTCGTTTGAAAGGGGTTGCCATGCTTCCAAAAAACTACTAGTTTGCTGAAATCTCAGCAAACATTTTTTCACCAAATCTTGATGATACTTGGTGGTAATGATCAGTTCACTAATCCCACTTGGCTGCCCAACTTTCAATCTTCTAGGTTCAAGCGTTCGTTTTCAGTAACACTTTGAATTTTTAGGTTTCACTCTGTTTTCTGCTATATAGATAGATGTGTTTGAAACTCTAAATCAAACACGGTTTGTGCTAGCTCCTTGAAACTTGACAAAATGAAGTAGTTCTAAGTTCTATCTCTATGGTTTGTTTCCTCTTGAAGTACCCCATGCAGAGACTGGCGAAAAACACTTTCGTTTGAAAGGGGTTGCCATGCTTCCAAAAAACTACTAGTTTGCTGAAACCTCAGCAAACATTTTTTCACCAAATCTTGATGATACTTGGTGGTAATGATCAGTTCACTAATCCCACTTGGCTGCCCAATTTTCACTCTTCTAGGTTCAAGCGTTCGTTTCCAGTAACAGTTTGAATTTTTAGGTTTCACTCTGTTTTCTGCTATATAGATAGATGTGTTTGAAACTCTAAATCAAACACGGTTTGTGCTAGCTCCTTGAAACTTGACAAAATGAAGCAGTTGTTAATTCTATCTCTATGGTTTTTTTCCTCTTGAAGTACCCCATGCAGAGACTGGCGAAAAACACTTTCGTTTGAAAGGGGTTGCCAAGCTTCCCAAAAACTACTAGTTTGCTGAAATCTCAGCTAACATTTTTTCACCAAATCTTGATGATACTTGGTGGTAATGATCAGTTCACTAATCCCACTTGGCTGCCCAAATTTTATTCTTCTAGGTTGAAGCTTTCGTTTCCAGTGACTGTTTGAATTTTTTGTTTCACTCTGTTTTCTCCAACATAGATAGCTGTGTTTGGAATTCTAAATCAAACACGGTTTGTGCTAGCTCCGTGAAACTTGACAAAATGAAGTAGTTCTAAGTTCTATCTCTATGGTTTGTTTTTTCATGAAGTACCAAATGCAGAGACCGGCGAAGAACACTTTCGTTTGAAAGGGGTTGCCATGCTTCCAAAAAACTACTAGTTTGCTGAAATCTCAGCAAACATTTTTTCACCAAATCTTGATGATACTTGGTGGTAATGATCAGTTCACTAATCCCACTTGGCTGCCCAACTTTCAATCTTCTAGGTTCAAGCGTTCCTTTTCAGTAACACTTTGAATTTTTAGGTTTCACTCTGTTTTCTGCTATATAGATAGATGTGTTTGAAACTCTAAATCAAACACGGTTTGTGCTAGCTCCTTGAAACTTGACAAAATGAAGTAGTTCTAAGTTCTATCTCTATGGTTTGTTTCCTCTTGAAGTACCCCATGCAGAGACTGGCGAAAAACACTTTCGTTTGAAAGGGGTTGCCATGCTTCCAAAAAACTACTAGTTTGCTGAAACCTCAGCAAACATTTTTTCACCAAATCTTGATGATACTTGGTGGTAATGATCAGTTCACTAATCCCACTTGGCTGCCCAATTTTCACTCTTCTAGGTTCAAGCGTTCGTTTCCAGTAACAGTTTGAATTTTTAGGTTTCACTCTGTTTTCTGCTATATAGATAGATGTGTTTGAAACTCTAAATCAAACACGGTTTGTGCTAGCTCCTTGAAACTTGACAAAATGAAGCAGTTGTTAATTCTATCTCTATGGTTTTTTTCCTCTTGAAGTACCCCATGCAGAGACTGGCGAAAAACACTTTCGTTTGAAAGGGGTTGCCAAGCTTCCCAAAAACTACTAGTTTGCTGAAATCTCAGCTAACATTTTTTCACCAAATCTTGATGATACTTGGTGGTAATGATCAGTTCACTAATCCCACTTGGCTGCCCAAATTTTATTCTTCTAGGTTGAAGCTTTCGTTTCCAGTGACTGTTTGAATTTTTAGGTTTCACTCTGTTTTCTGCTACATAGATAGATGTGTTTGAAACTCTAAATCAAACACGGTTTGTGCTAGCTCCGTGAAACTTGACAAAATGAAGTAGTTCTAAGTTCTATCTCTATGGTTTGTTTTTTCATGAAGTACCAAATGCAGAGACCGGCGAAGAACACTTTCGTTTGAAAGGGGTTGCCATGCTTCCAAAAAACTACTAGTTTGCTGAAATCTCAGCAAACATTTTTTCACCAAATCTTGATGATACTTGGTGGTAATGATCAGTTCACTAATCCCACTTGGCTGCCCAACTTTCAATCTTCTAGGTTCAAGCGTTCGTTTTCAGTAACACTTTGAATTTTTAGGTTTCACTCTGTTTTCTGCTATATAGATAGATGTGTTTGAAACTCTAAATCAAACACGGTTTGTGCTAGCTCCTTGAAACTTGACAAAATGAAGTAGTTCTAAGTTCTATCTCTATGGTTTGTTTCCTCTTGAAGTACCCCATGCAGAGACTGGCGAAAAACACTTTCGTTTGAAAGGGGTTGCCATGCTTCCAAAAAACTACTAGTTTGCTGAAACCTCAGCAAACATTTTTTCACCAAATCTTGATGATACTTGGTGGTAATGATCAGTTCACTAATCCCACTTGGCTGCCCAATTTTCACTCTTCTAGGTTCAAGCGTTCGTTTCCAGTAACAGTTTGAATTTTTAGGTTTCACTCTGTTTTCTGCTATATAGATAGATGTGTTTGAAACTCTAAATCAAACACGGTTTGTGCTAGCTCCTTGAAACTTGACAAAATGAAGCAGTTGTTAATTCTATCTCTATGGTTTTTTTCCTCTTGAAGTACCCCATGCAGAGACTGGCGAAAAACACTTTCGTTTGAAAGGGGTTGCCAAGCTTCCCAAAAACTACTAGTTTGCTGAAATCTCAGCTAACATTTTTTCACCAAATCTTGATGATACTTGGTGGTAATGATCAGTTCACTAATCCCACTTGGCTGCCCAAATTTTATTCTTCTAGGTTGAAGCTTTCGTTTCCAGTGACTGTTTGAATTTTTTGTTTCACTCTGTTTTCTCCAACATAGATAGCTGTGTTTGGAATTCTAAATCAAACACGGTTTGTGCTAGCTCCTTGAAACTTGACCAAATGAAGTAGTTCTAAGTTCTATCTCTATGGTTTGTTTCCTCTTGAAGTACCCCATGCAGAGACTGGCGAAGAACACTTTCGTTTGAAAGGGGTTGCCAAGCTTCCAAAAAACTACTCGTTTGCTGAAATCTCAGCAAACATTTTTTCACCAAATCTTGATGATACTTGGTGGTAATGATCAGATCACTAAGCCCACTTGGCTGCCCAATTTTCACTCTTCTAGGTTCAAGCGTTCGTTTCCAGTAACACTTTGAATTTTTAGGTTTCACTCTGTTTTCTGCTATATAGATAGATGTGTTTGAAACTCTAAATCAAACACGGTTTGTGCTAGCTCCTTGAAACTTGACCAAATGAAGTAGTTCTAAGTTCTATCTCTATGGTTTGTTTCCTCTTGAAGTACCCCATGCAGAGACTGGCGAAAAACACTTTCGTTTGAAAGGGGTGCCATGCTTCCAAAAAACTACTAGTTTGCTGAAATCTCAGCAAACATTTTTTCACCAAATCTTGATGATACTTTGTGGTAATGCTCAGTTCACTAATCCCACTTGGCTGCCCAACTTTCACTCTTCTAGGTTCAAGCGTTCGTTTCCAGTAACAGTTTGAATTTTTAGGTTTCACTCTGTTTTCTGCTATACAGATAGATGTGTTTGAAACTCTAAATCAAACACGGTTTGTGCTAGCTCCTTGAAACTTGACAAAATGAAGTAGTTCTAAGTTCTATCTCTATGGTTTGTTTCCTCTTGAAGTACCCCATGCAGAGACTGGCGAAAAACACTTTCGTTTGAAAGGGGTTGCCATGCTTCCAAAAAACTAGTAGTTTGCTGAAATCTCAGCAAATATTTTTTCACCAAATCTTGATGATACTTGGTGGTAATGATGAGTTCACTAATCCCACTTGGCTGCCCAATTTTCACTCTTCTAGGTTCAAGCGTTCGTTTCCAGTAACAGTTTGAATTTTTAGGTTTCACTCTGTTTTCTGCTATATAGATAGATGTGTTTGAAACTCTAAATCAAACACGGTTTGTGCTAGCTCCTTGAAACTTGACAAAATGAAGTAGTTGTTAATTCTATCTCTATGGTTTTTTTCCTCTTGAAGTACCCCATGCAGAGACTGGCGAAGAACACTTTCGTTTGAAAGGGGTTGCCAAGCTTCCAAAAAACTACTAGTTTGCTGAAATCTCAGCAAACATTTTTTCACCAAATCTTGATGATACTTGGTGGTAATGATCAGTTCACTAATCCCACTTGGCTGCCCAAATTTTATTCTTCTAGGTTGAAGCTTTCGTTTCCAGTGACTGTTTGAATTTTTAGGTTTCACTCTGTTTTCTGCTACATAGATAGATGTGTTTGAAACTCTAAATCAAACACGGTTTGTGCTAGCTCCGTGAAACTTGACAAAATGAAGTAGTTCTAAGTTCTATCTCTATGGTTTGTTTTTTCATGAAGTACCAAATGCAGAGACCGGCGAAGAACACTTTCGTTTGAAAGGGGTTGCCATGCTTCCAAAAAACTACTAGTTTGCTGAAATCTCAGCAAACATTTTTTCACCAAATCTTGATGATACTTGGTGGTAATGATCAGTTCACTAATCCCACTTGGCTGCCCAACTTTCAATCTTCTAGGTTCCATCGTTCGTTTTCAGTAACACTTTGAATTTTTAGGTTTCACTCTGTTTTCTGCTATATAGATAGATGTGTTTGAAACTCTAAATCAAACACGGTTTGTGCTAGCTCCGTGAAACTTGACAAAATGAAGTAGTTCTAAGTTCTATCTCTATGGTTTGTTTCCTCTTGAAGTACCCCATGCAGAGACTGGCGAAGAACACTTTCGTTTGAAAGGGGTTGCCAAGCTTCCAAAAAACTACTCGTTTGCTGAAATCTCAGCAAACATTTTTTCACCAAATCTTGATGATACTTGGTGGTAAGGATCAGTTAACTAAGCCCACTTGGCTGCCCAATTTTCACTCTTCTAGGTTCAAGCGTTCGTTTCCAGTAACACTTTGAATTTTTAGGTTTCACTGTGTTTTCTGCTATATAGATAGATGTGTTTGAAACTCTAAATCAAACACGGTTTGTGCTAGCTCCTTGAAACTTGACAAAATGAAGTAGTTCTAAGTTCTATCTCTATGGTTTGTTTCCTCTTGAAGTACCCCATGCAGAGACTGGCGAAAAACACTTTCGTTTGAAAGGGGTTGCCATGCTTCCAAAAAACTACTAGTTTGCTGAAATCTCAGCAAATATTTTTTCACCAAATCTTGATGATACTTGGTGGTAATGATCAGTTCACTAATCCCACTTGGCTGCCCAATTTTCACTCTTCTAGGTTCAAGCGTTCGTTTCCAGTAACAGTTTGAATTTTTAGGTTTCACTCTGTTTTTTGTTATATAGAACTCTAAATCAAACACGGTTTGTGGTAGCTCCGTGAAACTTGACAAAATGAAGTAGTTCTAAGTTCTATCTCTATGGTTTGTTTCCTCTTGAAGTACCCCATGCAGAGACTGGCGAAGAACACTTTCGTTTGAAAGGGGTTGCCAAGCTTCCAAAAAACTACTAGTTTGCTGAAATCTCAGCAACCATTTTTTCACCAAATCTTGATGATACTTGGTGGTAATGATCAGTTCACTAAGCCCACTTGGCTGCCCAATTTTCACTCTTCTTGGTTCAAGCGTTCGTTTCCAGTAACACTTTGAATTTTTAGGTTTCACTCTGTTTTCTGCTATATAGATAGATGTGTTTGAAACTCTAAATCAAACACGGTTTGGTCTAGCTCCTTGAAACTTGACAAAATGAAGTAGTTCTAAGTTCTATCTCTATGGTTTTTTTCCTCTTGTAGTACCCCATGCAGAAACTGGCGAAAAACACTTTCGTTTGAAAGGGGTTGCCATGCTCCCAAAAAACTACTAGTTTGCTGAAATCTCAGCAAACATTTTTTCAGCAAATCTTGATGATACTTGGTGGTAATGATCAGTTCACTAATCCCACTTGGCTGCCCAACTTTCACTCTTCTAGGTTCAAGCGTTCGTTTCCAGTAACAGTTTGAATTTTTAGGTTTCACTCTGTTTTCTGCTATACAGATAGATGTGTTTGAAACTCTAAATCAAACACGGTTTGTGCTAGCTCCGTGAAACTTGACAAAATGAAGTAGTTCTAAGTTCTATCTCTATGGTTTGTTTCCTCTTGAAGTACCCCATGCAGAGACTGGCGAAAAACACTTTCGTTGGAAAGGGGTTGCCATGCTTCCAAAAAACTACTAGTTTGCTGAAATCTCAGCAAACATTTTTTCACCAAAACTTGATGATACTTGGTGGAAATGATCAGTTCACTAATCCCACTTGGCTGCCCAACTTTCACTCTTCTAGGTTCAAGCGTTCGTTTCCAGTAACAGTTTGAATTTTTAGGTTTCACTCTGTTTTCTGCTATATAGATAGATGTGTTTGAAACTCTAAATCAAAACGGTTTGTGCTAGCTCCGTGAAACTTGACAAAATGAAGTAGTTCTAAGTTCTATCTCTATGGTTTTTTTCCTCTTGAAGTACCCCATGCAGAGACTGGCGAAGAACACTTTCGTTTGAAAGGGGTTGCCATGCTTCCAAAAAACTACTCGTTTGCTGAAATCTCAGCAAACATTTTTTCACCAAATCTTGATGATACTTGGTGGTAATGATCAGTTCACTAATCCCACTTGGCTGCCCAACTTTCACTCTTCTAGGTTCAAGCGTTCGTTTCCAGTAACAGTTTGAATTTTTAGGTTTCACTCTGTTTTCTGCTATATAGATAGATGTGTTTGAAACTCTAAATCAAACACGGTTTGTGCTAGCTCCTTGAAACTTGACAAAATGAAGTAGTTCTAAGTTCTATCTCTATGGTTTGTTTCCTCTTGAAGTACCCCATGCAGAGACTGGCGAAAAACACTTTCGTTTGAAAGGGGTTGCCATGCTTCCAAAGAACTACTAGTTTGCTGAAACCTCAGCAAACATTTTTTCACCAAATCTTGATGATACTTGGTGGTAATGATCAGTTCACTAATCCCACTTGGCTGCCCAATTTTCACTCTTCTAGGTTCAAGCGTTCGTTTCCAGTAACAGTTTGAATTTTTAGGTTTCACTCTGTTTTCTGCTATATAGATAGATGTGTTTGAAACTCTAAATCAAACACGGTTTGTGCTAGCTCCTTGAAACTTGACAAAATGAAGTAGTTGTTAATTCTATCTCTATGGTTTTTTTCCTCTTGAAGTACCCCATGCAGAGACTGGCGAAAAACACTTTCGTTTGAAAGGGGTTGCCAAGCTTCCCAAAAACTACTAGTTTGCTGAAATCTCAGCTAACATTTTTTCACCAAATCTTGATGATACTTGGTGGTAATGATCAGTTCACTAATCCCACTTGGCTGCCCAAATTTTATTCTTCTAGGTTGAAGCTTTCGTTTCCAGTGACTGTTTGAATTTTTTGTTTCACTCTGTTTTCTCCAACATAGATAGCTGTGTTTGGAATTCTAAATCAAACACGGTTTGTGCTAGCTCCTTGAAACTTGACCAAATGAAGTAGTTCTAAGTTCTATCTCTATGGTTTGTTTCCTCTTGAAGTACCCCATGCAGAGACTGGCGAAGAACACTTTCGTTTGAAAGGGGTTGCCAAGCTTCCAAAAAACTACTCGTTTGCTGAAATCTCAGCAAACATTTTTTCACCAAATCTTGATGATACTTGGTGGTAATGATCAGATCACTAAGCCCACTTGGCTGCCCAATTTTCACTCTTCTAGGTTCAAGCGTTCGTTTCCAGTAACACTTTGAATTTTTAGGTTTCACTCTGTTTTCTGCTATATAGATAGATGTGTTTGAAACTCTAAATCAAACACGGTTTGTGCTAGCTCCTTGAAACTTGACCAAATGAAGTAGTTCTAAGTTCTATCTCTATGGTTTGTTTCCTCTTGAAGTACCCCATGCAGAGACTGGCGAAAAACACTTTCGTTTGAAAGGGGTGCCATGCTTCCAAAAAACTACTAGTTTGCTGAAATCTCAGCAAACATTTTTTCACCAAATCTTGATGATACTTTGTGGTATTGCTCAGTTCACTAATCCCACTTGGCTGCCCAACTTTCACTCTTCTAGGTTCAAGCGTTCGTTTCCAGTAACAGTTTGAATTTTTAGGTTTCACTCTGTTTTCTGCTATACAGATAGATGTGTTTGAAACTCTAAATCAAACACGGTTTGTGCTAGCTCCTTGAAACTTGACAAAATGAAGTAGTTCTAAGTTCTATCTCTATGGTTTGTTTCCTCTTGAAGTACCCCATGCAGAGACTGGCGAAAAACACTTTCGTTTGAAAGGGGTTGCCATGCTTCCAAAAAACTAGTAGTTTGCTGAAATCTCAGCAAATATTTTTTCACCAAATCTTGATGATACTTGGTGGTAATGATGAGTTCACTAATCCCACTTGGCTGCCCAATTTTCACTCTTCTAGGTTCAAGCGTTCGTTTCCAGTAACAGTTTGAATTTTTAGGTTTCACTCTGTTTTCTGCTATATAGATAGATGTGTTTGAAACTCTAAATCAAACACGGTTTGTGCTAGCTCCTTGAAACTTGACAAAATGAAGTAGTTGTTAATTCTATCTCTATGGTTTTTTTCCTCTTGAAGTACCCCATGCAGAGACTGGCGAAGAACACTTTCGTTTGAAAGGGGTTGCCAAGCTTCCAAAAAACTACTAGTTTGCTGAAATCTCAGCAAACATTTTTTCACCAAATCTTGATGATACTTGGTGGTAATGATCAGTTCACTAATCCCACTTGGCTGCCCAAATTTTATTCTTCTAGGTTGAAGCTTTCGTTTCCAGTGACTGTTTGAATTTTTAGGTTTCACTCTGTTTTCTGCTACATAGATAGATGTGTTTGAAACTCTAAATCAAACACGGTTTGTGCTAGCTCCGTGAAACTTGACAAAATGAAGTAGTTCTAAGTTCTATCTCTATGGTTTGTTTTTTCATGAAGTACCAAATGCAGAGACCGGCGAAGAACACTTTCGTTTGAAAGGGGTTGCCATGCTTCCAAAAAACTACTAGTTTGCTGAAATCTCAGCAAACATTTTTTCACCAAATCTTGATGATACTTGGTGGTAATGATCAGTTCACTAATCCCACTTGGCTGCCCAACTTTCAATCTTCTAGGTTCAAGCGTTCGTTTTCAGTAACACTTTGAATTTTTAGGTTTCACTCTGTTTTCTGCTATATAGATAGATGTGTTTGAAACTCTAAATCAAACACGGTTTGTGCTAGCTCCTTGAAACTTGACAAAATGAAGTAGTTCTAAGTTCTATCTCTATGGTTTGTTTCCTCTTGAAGTACCCCATGCAGAGACTGGCGAAAAACACTTTCGTTTGAAAGGGGTTGCCATGCTTCCAAAAAACTACTAGTTTGCTGAAACCTCAGCAAACATTTTTTCACCAAATCTTGATGATACTTGGTGGTAATGATCAGTTCACTAATCCCACTTGGCTGCCCAATTTTCACTCTTCTAGGTTCAAGCGTTCGTTTCCAGTAACAGTTTGAATTTTTAGGTTTCACTCTGTTTTCTGCTATATAGATAGATGTGTTTGAAACTCTAAATCAAACACGGTTTGTGCTAGCTCCTTGAAACTTGACAAAATGAAGCAGTTGTTAATTCTATCTCTATGGTTTTTTTCCTCTTGAAGTACCCCATGCAGAGACTGGCGAAAAACACTTTCGTTTGAAAGGGGTTGCCAAGCTTCCCAAAAACTACTAGTTTGCTGAAATCTCAGCTAACATTTTTTCACCAAATCTTGATGATACTTGGTGGTAATGATCAGTTCACTAATCCCACTTGGCTGCCCAAATTTTACTCTTCTAGGTTGAAGCTTTCGTTTCCAGTGACTGTTTGAATTTTTTGTTTCACTCTGTTTTCTCCAACATAGATAGCTGTGTTTGGAATTCTAAATCAAACACGGTTTGTGCTAGCTCCTTGAAACTTGACCAAATGAAGTAGTTCTAAGTTCTATCTCTATGGTTTGTTTCCTCTTGAAGTACCCCATGCAGAGACTGGCGAAGAACACTTTCGTTTGAAAGGGGTTGCCAAGCTTCCAAAAAACTACTCGTTTGCTGAAATCTCAGCAAACATTTTTTCACCAAATCTTGATGATACTTGGTGGTAATGATCAGATCACTAAGCCCACTTGGCTGCCCAATTTTCACTCTTCTAGGTTCAAGCGTTCGTTTCCAGTAACACTTTGAATTTTTAGGTTTCACTCTGTTTTCTGCTATATAGATAGATGTGTTTGAAACTCTAAATCAAACACGGTTTGTGCTAGCTCCTTGAAACTTGACCAAATGAAGTAGTTCTAAGTTCTATCTCTATGGTTTGTTTCCTCTTGAAGTACCCCATGCAGAGACTGGCGAAAAACACTTTCGTTTGAAAGGGGTGCCATGCTTCCAAAAAACTACTAGTTTGCTGAAATCTCAGCAAACATTTTTTCACCAAATCTTGATGATACTTTGTGGTAATGCTCAGTTCACTAATCCCACTTGGCTGCCCAACTTTCACTCTTCTAGGTTCAAGCGTTCGTTTCCAGTAACAGTTTGAATTTTTAGGTTTCACTCTGTTTTCTGCTATACAGATAGATGTGTTTGAAACTCTAAATCAAACACGGTTTGTGCTAGCTCCTTGAAACTTGACAAAATGAAGTAGTTCTAAGTTCTATCTCTATGGTTTGTTTCCTCTTGAAGTACCCCATGCAGAGACTGGCGAAGAACACTTTCGTTTGAAAGGGGTTGCCAAGCTTCCAAAAAACTACTCGTTTGCTGAAATCTCAGCAAACATTTTTTCACCAAATCTTGATGATACTTGGTGGTAAGGATCAGTTAACTAAGCCCACTTGGCTGCCCAATTTTCACTCTTCTAGGTTCAAGCGTTCGTTTCCAGTAACACTTTGAATTTTTAGGTTTCACTGTGTTTTCTGCTATATAGATAGATGTGTTTGAAACTCTAAATCAAACACGGTTTGTGCTAGCTCCTTGAAACTTGACAAAATGAAGTAGTTCTAAGTTCTATCTCTATGGTTTGTTTCCTCTTGAAGTACCCCATGCAGAGACTGGCGAAAAACACTTTCGTTTGAAAGGGGTTGCCATGCTTCCAAAAAACTACTAGTTTGCTGAAATCTCAGCAAATATTTTTTCACCAAATCTTGATGATACTTGGTGGTAATGATCAGTTCACTAATCCCACTTGGCTGCCCAATTTTCACTCTTCTAGGTTCAAGCGTTCGTTTCCAGTAACAGTTTGAATTTTTAGGTTTCACTCTGTTTTTTGTTATATAGAACTCTAAATCAAACACGGTTTGTGGTAGCTCCGTGAAACTTGACAAAATGAAGTAGTTCTAAGTTCTATCTCTATGGTTTGTTTCCTCTTGAAGTACCCCATGCAGAGACTGGCGAAGAACACTTTCGTTTGAAAGGGGTTGCCAAGCTTCCAAAAAACTACTAGTTTGCTGAAATCTCAGCAACCATTTTTTCACCAAATCTTGATGATACTTGGTGGTAATGATCAGTTCACTAAGCCCACTTGGCTGCCCAATTTTCACTCTTCTTGGTTCAAGCGTTCGTTTCCAGTAACACTTTGAATTTTTAGGTTTCACTCTGTTTTCTGCTATATAGATAGATGTGTTTGAAACTCTAAATCAAACACGGTTTGGTCTAGCTCCTTGAAACTTGACAAAATGAAGTAGTTCTAAGTTCTATCTCTATGGTTTTTTTCCTCTTGTAGTACCCCATGCAGAAACTGGCGAAAAACACTTTCGTTTGAAAGGGGTTGCCATGCTCCCAAAAAACTACTAGTTTGCTGAAATCTCAGCAAACATTTTTTCAGCAAATCTTGATGATACTTGGTGGTAATGATCAGTTCACTAATCCCACTTGGCTGCCCAACTTTCACTCTTCTAGGTTCAAGCGTTCGTTTCCAGTAACAGTTTGAATTTTTAGGTTTCACTCTGTTTTCTGCTATACAGATAGATGTGTTTGAAACTCTAAATCAAACACGGTTTGTGCTAGCTCCGTGAAACTTGACAAAATGAAGTAGTTGTTAATTCTATCTCTATGGTTTTTTTCCTCTTGAAGTACCCCATGCAGAGACTGGCGAAAAACACTTTCGTTTGAAAGGGGTTGCCAAGCTTCCAAAAAACTACTAGTTTGCTGAAATCTCAGCAAACATTTTTTCACCAAATCTTGATGATACTTGGTGGTAATGATCAGTTCACTAATCCAACTTGGCTGCCCAAATTTTATTCTTCTAGGTTGAAGCTTTCGTTTCCAGTGACTGTTTGAATTTTTAGGTTTCACTCTGTTTTCTCCAACATAGATAGCTGTGTTTGGAATTCTAAATCAAACACGGTTTGTGCTAGCTCCTTGAAACTTGACCAAATGAAGTAGTTCTAAGTTCTATCTCTATGGTTTGTTTCCTCTTGAAGTACCCCATGCAGAGACTGGCGAAAAACACTTTCGTTTGAAAGGGGTTGCCAAGCTTCCAAAAAACTACTCGTTTGCTGAAATCTCAGCAAACATTTTTTCACCAAATCTTGATGATACTTCCTGGTAATGATCAGTTCACTAAGCCCACTTGGCTGCCCAATTTTCACTCTTCTAGGTTCAAGCGTTCGTTTCCAGTAAAACTTTGAATTTTAGGTTTCACTCTGTTTTCTGCTATATAGATAGATGTGTTTGAAACTCTAAATCAAACACGGTTTGTGCTAGCTCCTTGAAACTTGACAAAATGTATTAGTTCTAAGTTCTATCTCTATGGTTTGTTTCCTCTTGAAGTACCCCATGCAGAGACTGGCGAAAAACACTTTCGTTTGAAAGGGGTTGCCATGCTTCCAAAAAACTACTAGTTTGCTGAAATCTCAGCAAACATTTTTTCACCAAATCTTGATGATACTTGGTGGTAATGATCAGTTCACTAATCCCACTTGGCTGCCCAACTTTCACTCTTCTAGGTTCAAGCGTTCGTTTCCAGTAACAGTTTGAATTTTTAGGTTTCACTCTGTTTTCTGCTATACAGATAGATGTGTTTGAAACTCTAAATCAAACACGGTTTGTGCTAGCTCCGTGAAACTTGACAAAATGAATTAGTTCTAAGTTCTATCTCTATGGTTTGTTTCCTCTTGAAGTACCAAATGCAGAGACTGGCGAAGAACACTTTCGTTTGAAAGGGGTTGCCAAGCTTCCAAAAAACTACTCGTTTGCTGAAATCACAGCAACCATTTTTTCACCAAATCTTGATGATACTTGGTGGTAATGATCAGTTCACTAAGCCCACTTGGCTGCCCAATTTTCACTCTTCTAGGTTCAAGCGTTCGTTTCCAGTAACACTTTGAATTTTTAGGTTTCACTCTGTTTTCTGCTATATAGATAGATGTGTTTGATACTCTAAATCAAACACGGTTTGTGCTAGCACCTTGAAACTTGACAAAATGAAGTAGTTCTAAGTTCTATCTCTATGGTTTGTTTCCTCTTGAAGTACCCCATGCAGAGACTGGCAAAGAACACTTTCGTTTGAAAGGGGTTGCCAAGCTTCCAAAAAACTACTAGTTTGCTGAAATCTCAGCAACCATTTTTTCACCAAATCTTGATGATACTTGGTGGTAATGATCAGTTCACTAAGCCCACTTGGCTGCCCAATTTTCACTCTTGTAGGTTCAAGCGTTCGTTTCCAGTAACACTTTGAATTTTTAGGTTTCACTCTGTTTTCTGCTATATAGATAGATGTGTTTGAAACTCTAAATCAAACACGGTTTGTGCTAGCTCCTTGAAACTTGACCAAATGAAGTAGTTCTAAGTTCTCTCTCTATGGTTTGTTTCCTCTTGAAGTACCCCATGCAGAGACTGGCGAAAAACACTTTCGTTTTAAAGGGGTTGCCAAGCTTCCAAAAAACTACTAGTTTGCTTAAATCTCAGCAAACATTTTTTCACCAAATCTTGATGATACTTGGTGGTAATGATCAGTTCACTAATCCCACTTGGCTGCCCAACTTTCACTCTTCTAGGTTCAAGCGTTCGTTTCCAGTAACAGTTTGAATTTTTAGGTTTCACTCTGTTTTCTGCTATATAGATAGATGTGTTTGAAACTCTAAATCAAACACGGTTTGTGCTAGCTCCGTGAAACTTGACAAAATGAAGTAGTTCTAAGTTCTATCTCTATGGTTTGTTTCCTCTTGAAGTACCCCATGCAGAGACTGGCGAAGAACACTTTCGTTTGAAAGGGGTTGCCAAGCTTCCAAAAAACTACTAGTTTGCTGAAATCTCAGCAACCATTTTTTCACCAAATCTTGATGATACTTGGTGGTAATGATCAGTTCACTAATCCCACTTGGCTGCCCAACTTTCACTCTTCTAGGTTCAAGCGTTCGTTTCCAGTAACACTTTGAATTTTTAGGTTTCACTCTGTTTTCTGCTATATAGATAGATGTGTTTGAAACTCTAAATCAAACACGGTTTGTGCTAGCTCCTTGAAACTTGACCAAATGAAGTAGTTCTAAGTTCTCTCTCTATGGTTTGTTTCCTCTTGAAGTACCCCATGCAGAGACTGGCGAAAAACACTTTCGTTTTAAAGGGGTTGCCAAGCTTCCAAAAAACTACTAGTTTGCTTAAATCTCAGCAAACATTTTTTCACCAAATCTTGATGATACTTGGTGGTAATGATCAGTTCACTAATCCCACTTGGCTGCCCAACTTTCACTCTTCTAGGTTCAAGCGTTCGTTTCCAGTAACAGTTTGAATTTTTAGGTTTCACTCTGTTTTCTGCTATATAGATAGATGTGTTTGAAACTCTAAATCAAACACGGTTTGTGCTAGCTCCGTGAAACTTGACAAAATGAAGTAGTTCTAAGTTCTATCTCTATGGTTTGTTTCCTCTTGAAGTACCCCATGCAGAGACTGGCGAAGAACACTTTCGTTTGAAAGGGGTTGCCAAGCTTCCAAAAAACTACTCGTTTGCTGAAATCTCAGCAAACATTTTTTCACCAAATCTTGATGATACTTGGTGGTAATGATCAGTTCACTAATCCCACTTGGCTGCCCAATTTTCACTCTTCTAGGTTCAAGCGTTCGTTTCCAGTAACACTTTGAATTTTTAGGTTTCACTCTGTTTTCTGCTATATAGATAGATGTGTTGAAACTCTAAATCAAACACGGTTTGTGCTAGCTCCTTGAAACTTGACCAAATGAAGTAGTTCTAAGTTCTATCTCTATGGTTTGTTTCCTCTTGAAGTACCCCATGCAGAGACTGGCGAAGAACACTTTCGTTTTAAAGGGGTTGCCAAGCTTCCAAAAAACTACTAGTTTGCTGAAATCTCAGCAAACATTTTTTCACCAAATCTTGATGATACTTGGTGGTAATGATCAGTTCACTAATCCCACTTGGCTGCCCAACTTTCACTCTTCTAGGTTCAAGCGTTCGTTTCCAGTAACAGTTTGAATTTTTAGGTTTCACTCTGTTTTCTGCTATATAGATAGATGTGTTTGAAACTCTAAATCAAACACGGTTTGTGCTAGCTCCGTGAAACTAGACAAAATGAAGTAGTTCTAAGTTCTATCTCTATGGTTTGTTTCCTCTTGAAGTACCCCATGCAGAGACTGGCGAAGAACACTTTCGTTTGAAAGGGGTTGCCATGCTTCCAAAAAACTACTAGTTTGCTGAAATCTCACCAAACATTTTTTCACCAAATCTTGATGATACTTGGTGGTAATGATCAGTTCACTAATCCCACTTGGCTGCCCAACTTTCAATCTTCTAGGTTCAAGCGTTCGTTTCCAGTAACACTTTGAATTTTTAGGTTTCACTCTGTTTTCTGCTATATAGATAGATGTGTTTGAAACTCTAAATCAAACACGGTTTGTGCTAGCTCCTTGAAACTTGACAAAATGAAGTAGTTCTAAGTTCTATCTCTATGGTTTGTTTCCTCTTGAAGTACCCCATGCAGAGACAGGCGAAAAACACTTTCGTTTGAAAGGGGTTGCCATGCTTCCAAAAAACTACTAGTTTGCTGAAATCTCAGCAAACATTTTTTCACCAAATCTTGATGATACTTGGTGGTAACGATCAGTTCACTAATCCCACTTGGCTGCCCAACTTTAACTCTTCTAGGTTCAAGCGTTCGTTTCAAGTAACAGTTTGAATTTTTAGGTTTCACTCTGTTTTCTGCTATACAGATAGATGTGTTTGAAACACTAAATCAAACACGGTTTGTGCTAGCTCCGTGAAACTTGACAAAATGAAGTAGTTCTAAGTTCTATCTCTGTGGTTTGTTTCCTCTTGAAGTACCCCATGCAGAGACTGGCGAAGAACACTTTCGTTTGAAAGGGGTTGCCAAGCTTCCAAAAAACTACTCGTTTGCTGAAATCTCAGCAAACATTTTTTCACCAAATCTTGATGATACTTGGTGGTAATGATCAGTTCACTAAGCCCACTTGGCTGCCCAATTTTCACTCTTCTAGGTTCAAGCGTTCGTTTCCAGTAACACTTTGAATTTTTAGGTTTCACTCTGTTTTCTGCTATATAGATAGATGTGTTTGAAACTCTAAATCAAACACGGTTTGTGCTAGCTCCTTGAAACTTGATAAAATGAAGTAGTTCTAAGTTCTATCTCTATGGTTTGTTTCCTCTTGAAGTACCCCATGCAGAGACTGGCGAAAAACACTTTCGTTTGAAAGGGGTTGCCATGCTTCCAAAAAACTACTAGTTTGCTGAAATCTCAGCAAACATTTTTTCACCAAATCTTGATGATACTTGGTGGTAATGATCAGTTCACTAATCCCACTTGGCTGCCCAACTTTCACTCTTCTAGGTTCAAGCGTTCGTTTCCAGTAACAGTTTGAATTTTTAGGTTTCACTCTGTTTTCTGCTATATAGATAGATGTGTTTGAAACTCTAAATCAAACACGGTTTGTGCTAGCTCCGTGAAACTGGACAAAATGAAGTAGTTCTAAGTTCTATCTCTATGGTTTGTTTCCTCTTGAAGTACCCCATGCAGAGACTGGCGAAAAACACTTTCGTTTTAAAGGGGTTGCCAAGCTTCCAAAAAACTACTAGTTTGCTTAAATCTCAGCAAACATTTTTTCACCAAATCTTGATGATACTTGGTGGTAATGATCAGTTCACTAATCCCACTTGGCTGCCCAACTTTCACTCTTCTAGGTTCAAGCGTTCGTTTCCAGTAACAGTTTGAATTTTTAGGTTTCACTCTGTTTTCTGCTATATAGATAGATGTGTTTGAAACTCTAAATCAAACACGGTTTGTGCTAGCTCCGTGAAACTTGACAAAATGAAGTAGTTCTAAGTTCTATCTCTATGGTTTGTTTCCTCTTGAAGTACCCCATGCAGAGACTGGCGAAGAACACTTTCGTTTGAAAGGGGTTGCCAAGCTTCCAAAAAACTACTAGTTTGCAGAAATCTCAGCAAACATTTTTTCACCAAATCTTGATGATACTTGGTGGTAATGATCAGTTCACTAAGCCCACTTGGCTGCCCAATTTTCACTCTTCTAGGTTCAAGCGTTCGTTTCCAGTAACACTTTGAATTTTTAGGTTTCACTCTGTTTTCTGCTATATAGATAGATATGTTGAAACTCTAAATCAAACACGGTTTGTGCTAGCTCCTTGAAACTTGACCAAATGAAGTAGTTCTAAGTTCTATCTCTATGGTTTGTTTCCTCTTGAAGTACCCCATGCAGAGACTGGCGAAGAACACTTTCGTTTGAAAGGGGTTGCCAAGCTTCCAAAAAACTACTCGTTTGCTGAAATCTCAGCAAACATTTTTTCACCAAATCTTGATGATACTTGGTGGTAATGATCAGTTCACTAAGCCCACTTGGCTGCCCAATTTTCACTCTTCTAGGTTCAAGCGTTCGTTTCCAGTAACACTTTGAATTTTTAGGTTTCACTCTGTTTTCTGCTATATAGATAGATGTGTTGAAACTCTAAATCAAACACGGTTTTTGCTAGCTCCTTGAAACTTGACCAAATGAAGCAGTTCTAAGTTCTATCTCTATGGTTTGTTTCCTCTTGAAGTACCCCATGCAGAGACTGGCGAAGAACACTTTCGTTTTAAAGGGGTTGCCAAGCTTCCAAAAAACAACTCGTTTGCTGAAATCTCAGCAAACATTTTTTCACCAAATCTTGATGATACTTGGTGGTAATGATCAGTTCACTAAGCCCACTTGGCTGCCCAATTTTCACTCTTCTAGGTTCAAGCGTTCGTTTCCAGTAACACTTTGAATTTTTAGGTTTCACTCTGTTTTCTGCTATATAGATAGATGTGTTGAAACTCTAAATCAAACACGGTTTGTGCTAGCTCCTTGAAACTTGACCAAATGAAGTAGTTCTAAGTTCTATCTCTATGGTTTGTTTCCTCTTGAAGTACCGCATGCAGAGACTGGCGAAGAACACTTTCGTTTTAAAGGGGTTGCGAAGCTTCCAAAAAACTACTAGTTTGCTGAAATCTCAGCAAACATTTTTTCACCAAATCTTGATGATACTTGGTGGTAATGATCAGTTCACTAATCCCACTTGGCTGCCCAACTTTCACTCTTCTAGGTTCAAGCGTTCGTTTCCAGTAACACTTTGAATTTTTAGGTTTCACTCTGTTTTCTGCTATATAGTTAGATGTGTTTGAAACTCTAAATCAAACACGGTTTGTGCTAGCTCCGTGAAACTTGACAAAATGAAGTAGTTCTAAGTTCTATCTCTATGGTTTGTTTCCTCTTGAAGTACCCCATGCAGAGACTGGCGAAGAACACTTTCGTTTGAAAGGGGTTGCCATGCTTCAAAAAAACTACTAGTTTGCTGAAATCTCACCAAACATTTTTTCACCAAATCTTGATGATACTTGGTGGTAATGATGAGTTCACTAATCCCACTTGGCTGCCCAACTTTCACTCTTCTAGGTTCAAGCGTTCGTTTCCAGTAACACTTTGAATTTTTAGGTTTCACTCTGTTTTCTGCTATATAGATAGATGTGTTTGAAACTCTAAATCAAACACGGTTTGTGCTAGCTCCTTGAAACTTGACAAAATGAAGTAGTTCTAAGTTCTATCTCTATGGTTTGTTTCCTCTTGAAGTACCCCATGCAGAGACTGGCGAAAAACACTTTCGTTTGAAAGGGGTTGCCATGCTTCCAAAATACTACTAGTTTGCTGAAATCTCAGCAAACATTTTTTCACCAAATCTTGATGATACTTGGTGGTAATGATCAGTTCACTAATCCCACTTGGCTGCCCAACTTTCACTCTTCTAGGTTCAAGCGTTCGTTTCCTGTAACAGTTTGAATTTTTAGGTTTCACTCTGTTTTCTGCTATATAGATAGATGTGTTTGAAACTCTAAATCAAACACGGTTTGTGCTAGCTCCGTGAAACTTGACAAAATGAAGTAGTTCTAAGTTCTATCTCTATGGTTTGTTTCCTCTTGAAGTACCCCATGCAGAGACTGGCGAAGAACACTTTCGTTTGAAAGGGGTTGCCAAGCTTCCAAAAAACTACTCGTTTGCTGAAATCTCAGCAACCATTTTTTCACCAAATCTTGATGATACTTGGTGGTAATGATCAGTTCACTAAGCCCACTTGGCTGCCCAATTTTCACTCTTGTAGGTTCAAGCGTTCGTTTCCAGTAACACTTTGAATTTTTAGGTTTCACTCTGTTTTCTGCTATATAGATAGATGTGTTTGAAACTCTAAATCAAACACGGTTTGTGCTAGCTCCTTGAAACTTGACCAAATGAAGTAGTTCTAAGTTCTCTCTCTATGGTTTGTTTCCTCTTGAAGTACCCCATGCAGAGACTGGCGAAAAACACTTTCGTTTTAAAGGGGTTGCCAAGCTTCCAAAAAACTACTAGTTTGCTTAAATCTCAGCAAACATTTTTTCACCAAATCTTGATGATACTTGGTGGTAATGATCAGTTCACTAATCCCACTTGGCTGCCCAACTTTCACTCTTCTAGGTTCAAGCGTTCGTTTCCAGTAACAGTTTGAATTTTTAGGTTTCACTCTGTTTTCTGCTATATATATAGATGTGTTTGAAACTCTAAATCAAACACGGTTTGTGCTAGCTCCGTGAAACTTGACAAAATGAAGTAGTTCTAAGTTCTATCTCTATGGTTTGTTTCCTCTTGAAGTACCCCATGCAGAGACTGGCGAAGAACACTTTCGTTTGAAAGGGGTTGCCAAGCTTCCAAAAAACTACTAGTTTGCTGAAATCTCAGCAAACATTTTTTCACCAAATCTTGATGATACTTGGTGGTAATGATCAGTTCACTAAGCCCACTTGGCTGCCCAATTTTCACTCTTCTAGGTTCAAGCGTTCGTTTCCAGTAACACTTTGAATTTTTAGGTTTCACTCTGTTTTCTGCTATATAGATAGATATGTTGAAACTCTAAATCAAACACGGTTTGTGCTAGCTCCTTGAAACTTGACCAAATGAAGTAGTTCTAAGTTCTATCTCTATGGTTTGTTTCCTCTTGAAGTACCCCATGCAGAGACTGGCGAAGAACACTTTCGTTTGAAAGGGGTTGCCAAGCTTCCAAAAAACTACTCGTTTGCTGAAATCTCAGCAAATATTTTTTCACCAAATCTTGATGATACTTGGTGGTAATGATCAGTTCACTAAGCCCACTTGGCTGCCCAATTTTCACTCTTGTAGGTTCAAGCGTTCGTTTCCAGTAACACTTTGAATTTTTAGGTTTCACTCTGTTTTCTGCTATATAGATAGATGTGTTTGAAACTCTAAATCAAACACGGTTTGTGCTAGCTCCGTGAAACTTGACAAAATGAAGTAGTTCTAAGTTCTATCTCTATGGTTTGTTTCCTCTTGAAGTACCCCATGCAGAGACTGGCGAAGAACACTTTCGTTTGAAAGGGGTTGCCAAGCTTCCAAAAAACTACTAGTTTGCTGAAATCTCAGCAACCATTTTTTCACCAAATCTTGATGATACTTGGTGGTAATGATCAGTTCACTAATCCCACTTGGCTGCCCAACTTTCACTCTTCTAGGTTCAAGCGTTCGTTTCCAGTAACACTTTGAATTTTTAGGTTTCACTCTGTTTTCTGCTATATAGATAGATGTGTTTGAAACTCTAAATCAAACACGGTTTGTGCTAGCTCCTTGAAACTTGACCAAATGAAGTAGTTCTAAGTTCTCTCTCTATGGTTTGTTTCCTCTTGAAGTACCCCATGCAGAGACTGGCGAAAAACACTTTCGTTTTAAAGGGGTTGCCAAGCTTCCAAAAAACTACTAGTTTGCTTAAATCTCAGCAAACATTTTTTCACCAAATCTTGATGATACTTGGTGGTAATGATCAGTTCACTAATCCCACTTGGCTGCCCAACTTTCACTCTTCTAGGTTCAAGCGTTCGTTTCCAGTAACAGTTTGAATTTTTAGGTTTCACTCTGTTTTCTGCTATATAGATAGATGTGTTTGAAACTCTAAATCAAACACGGTTTGTGCTAGCTCCGTGAAACTTGACAAAATGAAGTAGTTCTAAGTTCTATCTCTATGGTTTGTTTCCTCTTGAAGTACCCCATGCAGAGACTGGCGAAGAACACTTTCGTTTGAAAGGGGTTGCCAAGCTTCCAAAAAACTACTCGTTTGCTGAAATCTCAGCAAACATTTTTTCACCAAATCTTGATGATACTTGGTGGTAATGATCAGTTCACTAATCCCACTTGGCTGCCCAATTTTCACTCTTCTAGGTTCAAGCGTTCGTTTCCAGTAACACTTTGAATTTTTAGGTTTCACTCTGTTTTCTGCTATATAGATAGATGTGTTGAAACTCTAAATCAAACACGGTTTGTGCTAGCTCCTTGAAACTTGACCAAATGAAGTAGTTCTAAGTTCTATCTCTATGGTTTGTTTCCTCTTGAAGTACCCCATGCAGAGACTGGCGAAGAACACTTTCGTTTTAAAGGGGTTGCCAAGCTTCCAAAAAACTACTAGTTTGCTGAAATCTCAGCAAACATTTTTTCACCAAATCTTGATGATACTTGGTGGTAATGATCAGTTCACTAATCCCACTTGGCTGCCCAACTTTCACTCTTCTAGGTTCAAGCGTTCGTTTCCAGTAACAGTTTGAATTTTTAGGTTTCACTCTGTTTTCTGCTATATAGATAGATGTGTTTGAAACTCTAAATCAAACACGGTTTGTGCTAGCTCCGTGAAACTAGACAAAATGAAGTAGTTCTAAGTTCTATCTCTATGGTTTGTTTCCTCTTGAAGTACCCCATGCAGAGACTGGCGAAGAACACTTTCGTTTGAAAGGGGTTGCCATGCTTCCAAAAAACTACTAGTTTGCTGAAATCTCACCAAACATTTTTTCACCAAATCTTGATGATACTTGGTGGTAATGATCAGTTCACTAATCCCACTTGGCTGCCCAACTTTCAATCTTCTAGGTTCAAGCGTTCGTTTCCAGTAACACTTTGAATTTTTAGGTTTCACTCTGTTTTCTGCTATATAGATAGATGTGTTTGAAACTCTAAATCAAACACGGTTTGTGCTAGCTCCTTGAAACTTGACAAAATGAAGTAGTTCTAAGTTCTATCTCTATGGTTTGTTTCCTCTTGAAGTACCCCATGCAGAGACAGGCGAAAAACACTTTCGTTTGAAAGGGGTTGCCATGCTTCCAAAAAACTACTAGTTTGCTGAAATCTCAGCAAACATTTTTTCACCAAATCTTGATGATACTTGGTGGTAACGATCAGTTCACTAATCCCACTTGGCTGCCCAACTTTAACTCTTCTAGGTTCAAGCGTTCGTTTCAAGTAACAGTTTGAATTTTTAGGTTTCACTCTGTTTTCTGCTATACAGATAGATGTGTTTGAAACACTAAATCAAACACGGTTTGTGCTAGCTCCGTGAAACTTGACAAAATGAAGTAGTTCTAAGTTCTATCTCTGTGGTTTGTTTCCTCTTGAAGTACCCCATGCAGAGACTGGCGAAGAACACTTTCGTTTGAAAGGGGTTGCCAAGCTTCCAAAAAACTACTCGTTTGCTGAAATCTCAGCAAACATTTTTTCACCAAATCTTGATGATACTTGGTGGTAATGATCAGTTCACTAAGCCCACTTGGCTGCCCAATTTTCACTCTTCTAGGTTCAAGCGTTCGTTTCCAGTAACACTTTGAATTTTTAGGTTTCACTCTGTTTTCTGCTATATAGATAGATGTGTTTGAAACTCTAAATCAAACACGGTTTGTGCTAGCTCCTTGAAACTTGATAAAATGAAGTAGTTCTACGTTCTATCTCTAAGGTTTGTTTCCTCTTGAAGTACCCATGCAGAGACTGGCGAAAACACTTTCGTATGAAAGGGTTGCCATGCTTCCAAAAAACTACTAGTTTGCTGAAATCTCAGCATAAATTTTTTCATCAAATCTTGATGATACTTGTGTATTGATCAGTTCAGCTAATCCCACTTGGCTGCCCAACTTTCACTCTTCTAGGTTCAAGCGTTCGTTTCCAGTAACAGTTTGAATTTTTAGGTTTCACTCTGTTTTCTGCTATATAGATAGATGTGTTTTGAAACTCTAAATCAAACACGGTTTGTGCTAGCTCCGTGAAACTGGACAAAATGAAGTAGTTCTAAGTTCTATCTCTAT